>NC_086446.1:601212916-601390416 GCF_028390025.1 Pseudophryne corroboree
CCATACTTGAAAGTTTTCAAGTTCAAGATGGAATCTCTTCGAGCGGTGATTGCCAGTCTAGAAGGGGGGGACTTTATGGCGTCAGTCGACATAAAGGATGCCTACTTACACGTCCCGATATATCCTCCGCATCAAGCTTTCCTAAGGTTTGCGGTACAGGATTCTCATTACCAATTTCAGACGTTGCCGTTTGGGCTTTACACGGCCCTGAGGATTTTCACCAAGGTCATGGCAGAAATGACGGTTCTCCTTCGCAGGCAAGGGGTTACGATTATCCCGTACTTGGACGATCTCCTGATAAAGGCGAGGTCCAAGGAACGCTTGCTGAGGAATGTGAATTTGGTACTGTTGGTGCTGCGACAGCACGGTTGGGTGCTAAATTTAACGAAATCTCAGTTAATTCCGGCCACTCGGCTGTCTTTTCTGGGCATGATTCTGGACACGGAGTTACGAAGAGTATTTCTTCCAGAAGAAAAAGCTCTAGAACTGCAGTCGATGGTTAGGGAACTTCTGCGGCCGAAGAGTGTGTCCATCCATCACTGTACTCGGGTTCTAGGGAAAATGGTTGCGGCGTACGAAGCCATTCCGTTTGGCAGGTTTCATGACCGGTTGTTTCAGTGGGATTTGCTGAGCAAATGGTCTGGGTCTCACCTGCACATTCACCGGAACATAAGTTTATCTCCCAGAGCCAGAATTTCTCTCCTGTGGTGGCTACAAAGTTCTCACCTCCTAGAAGGACGCTATTTCGGTATCCTGGACTGGGTGCTTCTGACAACAGATGCAAGTCTCCGGGGCTGGGGTGCTGTCACCCAAGGAAGAAACTTCCAGGGGAGATGGTCGCTCCAGGAAGCGTCTCTCCACATAAATGTTCTCGAGTTGAAAGCCATTTACAACGGCCTGCTACAAGCAAGAAGCCTTCTTCAGGGTCGATCTGTCCTGGTACAGTCAGACAACATCACAGCAGTGGCACATATAAACCGTCAAGGCGGAACAAGGAGCAGGGCGGCTATGGCGGAGGCCACAAGAATCCTTCGCTGGGCGGAACAACACGTGAGCGCCCTGTCAGCAGTCTTCCTACCGGGAGTGGACAACTGGGAAGCAGATTTCCTCAGCAGACACGATCTCCATCCCTGAGAGTGGGCTCTTCACCAAGAGGTTTTTGCGGAGGTGACGAAGCGTTGGGGAATTCCGTTGATCGACATGATGGCGTCTCGTCTCAACAAGAAGCTCCCTAGGTATTGTTCCAGGTCAAGGGACCCCCAAGCCAGCGCAGTGGACGCCCTGGTGTCTCCGTGGGTGTTCAAGTCGGTGTATGTGTTCCCTCCACTTCCTCTCATTCCAAAGGTACTGGGGATCATTCGTCGAGCAAGGGTTCAGGCGATTATCGTCGTTCCAGATTGGCCAAGAAGGGCCTGGTATCCGGATCTTCAGGAATTACTTGTGGAAGATCCTTGGCCGCTTCCTCTAAGAGAGGAGCTGTTGTTGCAGGGTCCGTGCGTGTTTCCAGACTTACCGCGGCTGCGTTTGACGGCATGGAAGTTGAGCGCCAGATTTTAGCTCGTAAGGGTATTCCTGGGGAGGTCATTCCTACTCTCATTAAGGCTAGGAAGGAGGTTACGGCGAAACATTATCACTGTATTTGGAAGAAGTATGTTTCCTGGTGTGAGACTAAAATGGCTCCTGCGGAAGATTTTGATTTGGGTCGTTTTCTCCACTTTTTGCAGGCAGGTGTAGATGCAGGCCTGAAATTGGGCTCCATCAAAGTACAGATTTAGGCATTGTCTATTTTCTTTCAAAAGGAGTTAGCTGTCCTCCCTGAGGTTCAGACGTTTGTGAAAGGAGTATTGCATATCAGTCCTCCGTTTGTGCCTCCTGTGGCTCCATGGGATCTTGACGTGGTCTTACAGTTTCTCATGTCTCCCTGGTTTGAACCTTTGCGTAAGGTTGAGTTGAAGTTTCTCACCTGTAAGGTAGTAATGTTGTTGGCGCTGGCGTCTGCCAGGCGTGTGTCTGAGTTGGCGGCGTTATCTCATAAGAGCCCGTACTTGATTTTTCATTCAGATAGGGCAGAATTGAGGACTCGTCAACAATTTTTACCGAAGGTGGTGTCTTCGTTTCACATTAACCAACCTATTGTGGTGCCGGTGGCTACGGATGCTGTGGCAGTTCCAAAGTCTCTGGATGTGGTGAGAGCTTTGAAGATCTACGTCGCCAGAACGGCTGTTGCCAGGAAAACTGAGGCACTGTTTGTCCTGTATGCTTCTAACAAGATTGGTCATCCTGCTTCAAAACAGACTATTGCACGCTGGATTTGTAGTACGATTCAGTAGGCTCATTCTTCGGCCGGGCTACCCGTGCCAAAGTCGGTAAAAGCCCATTCCACCAGGAAATTGGGCTCGTCTTGGGCGGCTGCCCGAGGCGTCTCGGCTTTACAGCTTTGCCGAGCGGCGTTTGCTTGCGTTTGCTCAGTCGGTGCTGCAGAGTCGTCCGCACTCTCCCGCCCGGTCTGGAGCTTTGGTATAAACCCCATGGTCTTTTTGGAGTCCCCAGCATCCTCTAGGACGTAAGAGAAAATAGGATTTTGGTGCTTACCGGTAAATCCTTTTCTCCTAGTCCGTAGAGGATGCTGGGCGCCCATCCCAGTGCGGACTGTTAATTGCAGTGTATTCTTGTAGGTTAACTTGGTTTATACACGGGTTGTGTATTTTTGGTTTTCAGCTTGTTGCTGTTGTTATTTCATACTGTTATCTGGTTTACTGTTACTCCGGTTGTACGGTATGTTTGTGATGTGGGCTGGTATGTTTGTAGCCCTTAGTGTACACAAGAAAAATCTTTTCCTCGAAATGTCCGTCTCTCCTGGGCACAGTTCCTATAACTGAGGTCTGGAGGAGGGGCATAGAGGGAGGAGCCAGTTCACACCCAGTTTAAGTCTTTTCAGTGTGCCCAAGCTCCTGCGGATCCCGTCTATACCCCATGGTCCTTTTGGAGTCCCCAGCATCCTCTACGGACTAGGAGAAAAGGATTTACCGGTAAGTACCAAAATCCTATTTTTTATAGACTTCCTATATTGTTTTTTTTGAGCGACTTATCTTAACAGCGTCTTAAACGCATTCTAGAAAGAGTCGCTCCAACCAACTCCCCACCGGGTCGCAACAACGCTTACCTTCGGGTATCAGTGCTGTCTCGACGGGCGTCTGTGTCGGATGTTCTAGCAGGTCCAGCAGACGTAGCCAGGCTGTGGCCGGAGCATGGGGAGACGGTGAGTCTATGGACTTCCTCTTACTAGAGGGGTCAGGACACAGCTACACTGATTTTGGTGGAGACTACAAACAGTGGGTTGATGCGCCGAACATCTAGAGTGCGACAGGACTAGGTAGAGGCCGCGATCCTGGGAGTTTAAGTCAACAGGGGGATTCAGACGCGCTCCTGGCCGTCCCTCCTCCGAGTTCATGGCCCGCGTGTTTCTCGTTTCATGAACTAAATGGCCTCACTTCCGGCTCAGACGCTACCACGAGGGTACTCGGTCGCAGCTTAGACGCTGCGGTTGTGTACACTGGAGATAAACCAGCCCAGACCGAGTCGCAGGCCATTATGGCGGTATGAGGGTACGGAGACGCACGGCTCCTAACCAGGGTGGAATGCGTCTCCAGACACAGTACACAGCTGAGTCTCAGTACACTGTACACAGTACCCACACTGGCAAAAACAGCCTTAAAACTCTCCATTTTAAGCACAAGATTACCTCAGCCAGTATAAAAAAGCGGGAAGAGCACGCGCCATTGAAGGGGCGGGGCCTACACTATGAGAGGATCCAGCAGCTCACCAGCGCCATTTTCCCTCTGCAGTGGAGACGCTGACTGACAGGGACGCGCAGCTCCTCCGGAGAGACTCCAGATTACCGCGCTACCAGCGGGTGATAGCAGGGATGAAGCAATTATTAGTGTACTAAGTCCCCTATCAGGGTATACTTAGTCTGCGACCTGGCTAAGCTTGGCATTAGCGATAAGGACACGGTGGGGCCTGGCTCTTTGTGGATTGTGTTTAACCTTTTCCTGTGTGTGTGTGCTGTCACATTTACATTATGTCAGGCAAAGAGTATGTTTCTTGTACAGCGGAGTGTTCCTCTCCACCAGGGGGTTCACTACTGGGTACTCAGGGTGGTATACCTTCCCAGAATAGCGGGTCTGAACTGGAGTGGGTTAAATCCATTGAAGGAATGATCTCCAATATTTCTTCGAAATTATCCCGCAATGAAAAAGAGATGCAATACTTAAGGCAGACTGTGGATGAGTTCATGAATAGGTACTCCGTTTCCAAACCAGCATCTCAATCCCCTCCCATTTGTCTGCAAAAACGATCTCTGGCCCTTATCCTGCAGTCTGACTCTGATGCTGATGGGTCAGACATGGAGGAGTGTGAGGTGGATTTGGAGGGGGGATTCTACTCTGTCACAGGGAATAGAGGCTCTTATAGAGGCTATCAGAGATGTTCTGCAAATTCCTGATAAGGTGTCTGAGTGTGAGGAATCTTATTTTAATGTAAAAAAAGAAGTCCTCAGTCACTTTTCCGGTGTCAAAGGAATTGAATACCCTGTTTGAAGAACCGTGGGTTAATCCTGATAAGAAATTTCAAATCCCTAAAAGGTTGCTCCAATCCTTTTCCTCTGGAGGATACGAAAAAATGGGAAAAATCCACCGATAGTGGACGCATCAGTCTCTAGGCTGTCACGAAAAATTGTATTGCCTGTCCCTGGTGCAGCCTCCCTAAAAGACACGGCTGATCGTAATATTGAGACTACACTCAAATCATTGTACACAGCTGCTGGGGTGGCCCAAAGAACCACTATTGCATGTGCGTGGATCACAAAAGCCATTGCTAAATGGTCAGGGGTTAGATTCCTTGTCTAGGGGGGATGTTGTTTTACTCCTGCAGCATATACAGGACTCTGCGAACTTTATGGTGGAAGCCATAAAAGAGATTGGTTTGCTTAATGCACGCACCACCGCTGTGGCAGTGTTAGCATGCAGGGGCTTGTGGCTACGCCAATGGACTGCTGATGCAGACTCCAGGAAAGGCGTGGAAGGCCTACCATTCACAGGAGAGGCCTTGTTTGGAGACTAACTAGACAAATGGATCTCCAAAGCTACTGCGGGTAAGTCTACGTATCTTCCTTCCGCAGCTCCACCAGCCGGGAAAGCTTATTCAGCTTCAAATTTACAGTCCTTTCGGACGGCCAAGTTTAAGGGCAAATCCAGAGGTGCTTCTACGGCCTCCAGAGGCGCAAGAGGTAAACCACGCAAACCAGCAACTGTAGGTGCTCAGGAACAGAGCTCAGGTTCTGCTTCCTCAAAGCCTTCAGCATGACTGTGGACCACGATGCCTGGAAGGCTGTCAGGTGGGAGCCCGACTAAAATTCTTCAGTCACATCTGGTCAAGTTCGTGCCGGGATACCTAGGTCATAGATCTCATTTCCCAGGGCTACAGCCTGGAGTTCCTAGACCTCCCACCTCACAGATTCTTTGAATCAGGCTTACCAGTTTCACAAGAGGCAAGTATAACTTTACAGCATGCCATCCAAGCACTAGTACAGACTCACGTCATTGTTCCAGTTCCACCTCATCTACAAAACAAGGGGTACTGTTCTCACTTGTTATAGTAATGAAACTGGACGGTTCGGTACTGCCGATTCTGAACCTCAAGTCCTTGAACCCATTCTTAAGAGTGTTAAAGTTCAAGATGGAGTCACTGATCTCAAGTCTGGAGGAAGGGGAATTCCTAGTGTCTCTGGATATCAAGGATGCGTGCCTTCACATTCTGATCTGGCCGCCTCATCACTACCAGTTCCAGGCCCTGCCATTTGGTCTCTCCACGATACTGAGGGTGTTCACCAAAGTGTTGACAGAGATGATGTTTCTACTCCGCAAATGGAGTGAGTATAATTCCATACCTGGACGGTCTTCTGATAAAGGCGCCATCCAGGGAGAGGCTGCTGGACAGCATTGGTCTCTCAGCCAAACTTCTCCAGGATCACGGGTGGATTCTGAACCTTCCGAAATCTCAACTTGAGGCATCACGGAAGCTTCCATTCCTGGGAATGATACTGGACACTGAGTTGCAGAAGGTGTTCCTTCCATTGGAAAAGACATTGGTAATCCAATCGATGGTTCAGGATGTCCTGAAGCCAACCTGGATATCGGTGCATCTATGCATTCGCCTTCTGGGGAAAATAGTGGCGCTTCAATAGGGAAGGTTTTACGCAAGACCCTTCCAGCTCGATCCATTGGACAAACGGTCCGGATCGCATCTTCACATGCACCAGCGGATCCGTCTGTCGCCAAGAGCCAGGATCTCCCTTTTGTGGTCGCTACAGACTTCTCACCTCATCGAGGGTCGGAGGTTCAGCATTCAGAACTGGATTCTGTTAACCACGGACGCAAGCCTCAGAGGTTGGGGAGCAGTCACCCAGGGGATGCAGTTTTTCAAGGAAGATGGTCAAGTCAGGAAGCCATCCTTCCAATCAACATTCTGGAAAAAATGCTGTGGCGTTGTCAGCGGTTTTCATTCTGGGAGTAGACAACTGGGAAGCAGACTTCCTCAGCAGACACGACCTGCACCGGGGGAAGTGGGGCCTTCACCCGGAGGTGTTCAGGTGCTTGACACGTCGGTGGGGTTATCCACAAATCGACATGATGGCCTCTCGTCTCAACATGAAGCTAAAGCGGTATTGTTCCAGGTCGAGAGACCCTCAGGCAGTGGCAGTAGATGCTCTGACGACTCCATGGGTCTATCAGAGGGTGTACGCGTTTCCTCCACTTCCTCTGATCCCAAGAATTCTAAAAAGAATAAAAAGGGATAAGGTTCAAGCAATTCTCATTGCTCCAGACTGGCCCAGAAGGGCCTGGTGCGCGGACCTTCGAGAGATGGCCTCTGCCTCTTCGCGAGGATCTTCTGCAACAGGGCCCGTTTGTCTATCCAGACTTACCGCTGCTTCGTTTAACTGCGTGGAAGTTGAATGGCTGATTCTAGCCAGGAGAGGGATCCCTGACAAGGTTATCCCAACTATGATCCAAGCCAGGAAGGGGGTAACGTCTAAACATTACCACCGTATTTGGAAAAAATACGTCTCTTGGTTTGAGAGCAGAAACTATTCTGAGGTGGAATTTCATCTGGGACATTTCCTGCTCCTTCTGCAGTCGGGTGTGGATGTGGGCCTCCGTCTGGGCTCCATAAAAGTCCAGATTTTGGCATTATCCATTTTCTTGCAGAAACAATTGGCTTCTCTCCCTGAGGTCCAGACGTTCTTGAATGGTGTTATGCACATCCAACCTCCCTTTGTGCCTCCCACGGCACCTTGAGATTTCAATTTGGTGCTGCATTTCCTCCAATCGGACTGATTTGAACTGTTACAGGAGGTGGACGTAAAATATCTTACATGGAAGACTGTCACACTGTTGTCCTTGGCTTCAGCAAGACGTGTGTCGGAACTGGGGGCTTTGTCTCACAAAAGTCCCTATTTAATTTTCCATGAGAACAGAGCTGAACTCTCTTCCTGAAGTGGTGTCTGCGTTTCACATCAACCAACCTATTGTGGTTCCGGTTATCACAGACACCTCTGCTACTCCAAAGTCTTTGGATGTTGTGAGGGCTTTGGCGGTATATGTATAGCGAACAGCTCATCACAGAATATCGGACTCGCTGTTTGTTCTTTATGATCCCAATAAAATTGGGTGTCCTGCTTCAAAGCAGTCCATTGCACGCTGGATCAGGCTCACTATCCAGCATGCTTATTCCATGGCAGGTTTGTCGGTTCCAAAATCTGTTCAGGCCCACTCTACTCGGTCGGTGGGTTCTTCCTGGGCGACCGAGCAGCTATTTCGTCTGGTTTGAACATGTTTGCCAAGTTCTACAAGTTCGATACTTTGGCCTCTGAGGACCTTCAGTTCAGTCAATCAGTTCTGCAGGAACCTCAGCACTCTACCATCCGGTTTGGGAGCTTTGGTACATCCTCATGGTACTAAATGGAACCCCAGTATCCTCTAGGACAGGGCTGGCCAAACCGGTCCTCGAGATCTACCAACAGTTCATGTTTTCCAGGCCTCCTGGAGATCTGTAGAATTGTCAGTTAGGAATGAATGCAGCACATCTTAATTAGTAATGACTACACCTGTGCACCAGCTAGGTGGTCTGGAAAATGTGTACTGTTGGTAGATCTCGAGGACTGGTTTGGCCAGCCCTGCTCTAGGACATAAGAGAAAATATGATTTTAATTACATATCAGTAAATCCTTTTCTCGTAGTCCGTAAAGGATACTGGGCGCCCGCTCTGTGCTTCGTTCTTCCTGCACTGTTACTTGGTTAAGTATTGTTGGTTCAGCTGTTGCTGTTCCTGTTTAAAGTTGGGTTAGCATAGCTTTCCTCTGGTTTGTGTGTGCTGGTTCGGAATCTCACCACTAACCTTTATATCCTTCTCTCAAAGTATGTCTGTCTCCTCGGGCACAGTTTCCTAGACTGAGTCTGGTAGGAGGGGCATAGAAGGAGGAGCCAGCCCACACTATCAAATTCTTAAAGTGCTCATGGCTCCTAGTGGACCCGTCTATACCCATGGTACTAAATGGAACCCCAGTATCTTCTATGGTCTACGAGAAAAGGATTTACCGGTAGGCAATTCAAATCCTGTATTTTTTATTTTTTTTATTTTTTTAGTTATGTTTGGAATATTTTTTTTTTTGGTATGATTTTTAATGATCTTGTTTTTATGACCTGCTTAGTTGATGAACTGAATAGGTGATCTTTTGTAAAGCTGGTGCAAATAAAAAAAAGTGGTTGCCCGTTGACGCAAATCAGATGGTTACTTTCATTTTAGAAACCGCACTAGAAAAATAATAATTATGATAAATTACAGATTGGGTAACATCAATGTATAGACCACAGGTTCTCAAACTCTGTCCTCAGGACCCCACACAGTGCATGTTTTGCAGGTCTCCTCACAGAAGCGCAAGTTAAATAATTAGCTCCACCTGTGGACCTTTTAAAATGTGTCAGTGAGCAATTAATACACCTGTGCACTTGCTGGGTTACCTGCAAAACATGCACTGTGTGGGGTCCTGAGGACCGAGTTTGAGAACCACTGGTATAGACCATTTTTGCCTACCTGACCCTCTCCATGAGGGAGAAAATGCTCTGTTCCTAGACTTTCCTGGTAATGTATGATTGCCATCACCTGTGGTGAGCTAGTTAATTGATAAGAAAGGTGTTTCACCACAGATGATGGCAATCATACATTACCAGGAAAGTCCAGGAACAGAGCATTTTCTCCCTCATGGAGAGGGTCAGGTAGGCAAGTATGGTATAGACTGGCCAACATCAATTAGTTCCTGTGCAGCAGTTTTTATAAATGTCTGCCACCTAGTTTAAATATATATTTTTTTCATTGTTTTATTCACTTGGAAGCAACTGTATTCTCCTTTCGGAGAGATCACATTGCACAGATGTGAGTCCCAGGTACATTAATCAGTCGGCATTAACAAAATGTTCATCTTGTTACTGGTTATAAGAAATCACCATGCCATAAATAGGTGTTCCAAAGCAATCATTTGATTATGTGTCTGTAAACCCAAAATATTACTTTCACTTGTGTGGTAATTCTAATATGTAATATTGTGTCATTTAATAAATATGCTTTATGGCATAAAGTCATAATAAACATATAACATGCAGAATATAATGTTGCTGCTAAACAGGGCTCACAATCTAAAAGGTACGTAGCAGATATAATTCCCAGACATGACTCTGTTTTCTTTAGAAAGTGCAAGAAAAGAAACCAGTTATCAAAAGAGAGAGTTTGGAAACATCTAAAGAATCTGACAGATTGCCTGGGGCAAATGAGGTAATATTCTATTAGAGCAGGAATGGGGAACCTTCGGCCCTCCAGCTGCTGTTGAACTGCACATCCCAGCATGCCCTGCAACAGTTTTAGCATGGCAAAATAGCAAAACTTTAGCAAGGCATGCTGGTATGTGTAGTTCAACAACAGCTGGAGGGCCAAAGGTTCCCCACCCCTGTATTAGAGGGAGAAATCCAAATCTCTACACAATGTTTTAATTGAAAAAAATGTCTTTCTAAATAATTGTAATTAATGTGCATCCTCTGCATAAAGGGGTGTGGATCATCAAATCGACAGTGTCTAGGTCGACAATGTTTAGGTCAACCACTATAGGTTGACAGGGTTGGAAGGTCGACAAGGTTTCTAGGTCGACATGTGCTGGGTCAAAAGGTCGACATGATGTTTTTTTGGGGGTGTTTTGGTGTCGTTTTCTGCGTACAGTGACCGGGAAGCTGAATTGGTGCACTGTGTCCCTTCGCATGGTTTGCGCTTCGGGGCAAGGTGCTTCACTCCGCTACCGCTTCGCTCGGCACAGATTACCGTTCCAATCGTAGTCCACGTGGATCGTTAAGTATGAAAACGTTTAAAAAAAATTGAAAAAAAACTAATGTCGACCTTTTGACCTGTCGACCTAGCACATGTCGACCTATCGTGGTCGACCTAAGCATTGTCGACTTAGGCAGTGTCGATCTTCAGACCGGATCCTGCATAAAGCACTGGTGCTCTTTACAGCACTAGTATGCTGCATGAAGTGGACATGTCACCTACAGTAGAGGCATCTGGTTGTGAAGGGGCAGAATACTAACAGAATAGCAGGAAATAGCACCTTGTGCGTATCAGTCACAGCAGTGCCTCAGTGATGTCTCAGGTTCTAGCAAATTGTATGACTACATAGAGGGACAGCAACATGGTGTGTTGGCAACAGATACACTTTATTACATCAAATCTTATTTAAGCAAAAGTCATACATCGTATATTGATGCTTAGGCAGAGCCGGCCCTAACTAATATGATGCCCTAGGCAAGATTTTGGCTGGTGCCCCCTAGCACCGCAGCTAGTTCTGCAGGAGATGCCTGGCATGTGTCAGCTAGCAGCTCTGCTAACGTCGGGCGCCTTTTGTTTATGCAAATGCATCTTATTTGCATTACTTTGTGGCTAGGTTGCACAAGCAGCTTCTGCTGATTAAAATGATATGCAGCATGTCTATATTCTGTGTGCGACTGTGGCTGTATCTGCACACGAAATGCTACATTACAGTGATTTCCAGGAATACAATGTAACGTACGCAGATACAGCTGCAGTCACACACAGAATATAGGCATGCCGCATATCATTTTAATCAGCAGAAGCTGCTGGTGCCCCTAAGCATGCCAAATGCCCTAGGCATTTGCCTAGTTTGCCTATGCCTAAGGCCGGCTCTGTGCTTAGGTGTGAATGATATACTGGTGATTTTTTTTTTTTTTACTTGTATAATAATTCATGGTGCTTACCCTTTCAACAGGTGTACTCACGAATTGCCCCATCTGTAATGAACAGAGTTTTTTTTTTTTTTTAATCTAACATCCTTAAAAATGTACATATTTTAACTAGATGAAAACAAAACTTTGACTCGATCATATGGATAAATGAAAATAAAGTAGGACAAGAATTAATTTAAACACGGCTGTTCTATTTTCAGTTAGTCAGAAGAAAAATGTCCTCACTAAGGGGCATATGTATTAATAATTGTGGAACTGCGGTGATTATTAACACTCCATAGTAATATCCCTGCTATGTGCATAGGGAAACCCGTAGTGTGGAGATCTCTTGAAAGATCTCTCTCCCGCTACTACGCCACTGTAGGCTTAAACTAGTTTACACCATCTGAGCTAATGTGGCCAATCTCTGAAAAGCTTTGCTTTTCAAGGTTTAGTACATAGGGGTCAGATCGTATCGTCTCCATTCATAATAATGTGGACTGTGATCTGTAGTGCAATTAGCTATCACAGAAGTCTCCTGCATTATGCTATTAGTACATAGCCACAAACTATAAAATTATGCCTAAACTTAAATTTCTTAATAATTTTATGGGACAAAAAGCTTGATACTACGCCCAATAAGAGTTCTCCTACCCTTGTTTTTGTTTGGAGAATTTTGTATTTATGAATAGTTTAAAATGTGCATAGTTAACCTATAACATAGGCACTATACTAAAGGTTGAGTAGCCTGTATGGTCATAAAATGTAATCCATTTATTGACTGCTTCACTCCAGTGATAAGACATGATCCCTTCCATCAGGTAGAAACTGCTCTGCTACTGGACATTCCTCTTCATTTAATTTAGGATTGCAGAAACACATCTCTTGTCGATGAACTAATTCAATTCAGTAGTCTGCAATCCTAAATTAAGAGGAAAGTCCAGGAGGAGAGCATTTTGTACCTGGTAGGGTCTGTGGTAACAAATAAACCGATGCACTAGAAGAGAGGAAAGGGTACAACGTAACTGCTCGCCGGCATATTTTTGTAAAAGACTGTCCCACGTTCCTTTTCACTAAGTTCGGTCTGTAAATAAAGAGCCCCATTACCTGCGGCAGCAGATACTGAAGGCACCTAAAAAATCCTGGTAGGTGGATGATAGGCAGTGAAAAGGTCTACAGTCAGTAGGTCGACACCATATGGTTATCGGTCAATAGGTCAACATGTACAAAAGGTCGACTGGTTCAAAAGGTTGACGTGACAATAGTCGGCACACATATGGTTGACACATGTTTGGGGTTTTTACAACTTTTGCTGAATGTACTGTCCGTGTCACAAGTTATTACCTTTAGTGACCTTGTTGTGAGCGAAGCGGAGTGGAACGAGCCACCGCGCCCAAAGCGAGCCCATGAATGGATGCGTTCCTACTAATGTGTAAACATACAAAATAACACCCCCAAAAAAATTTGTCAACCCTTTTACCTTGTTGACCTTTTGTACTGTCTACTTTTTTTCATGTTGACCTTTTGTATCTGTTGACCTATTGACTGTTGACCTGTATGTTGTCGACGTGTCACTTTGGGGCTAATGCAGATGTGGTTGGTAGCTAGGAAGCAGCAGCCATAGCTCTGTATGTAAATGTGGCAGGAGGCGTCTTATTACAAGCTGCAGTAGTGATCTGACCTGCGCTCTGGGACATGGCATCGGATCACTGCGTCCTAGCACCAAATGATATAAGGGATGTTTCCAGGACCTTAAATCCATGCCACAAAGAATACAGTGTGTTCTTGGGGAAAATGGGTAGCATCCTACACTGTTCTAGACTGGTGTACACAATCAAGTGCCATCCCATGAAGGTAGTGCGTGCTCTAGGTGTTTTGTGTGCTTATGTTAAACTAGCTGGTCAGAAAAAATGTGTTATTACAGATGCTGCTGTTTTTAATCCACTTCATTTTGTACAGAAACCCACAGATCCGTCACCAATTAAAACAAAAAGTCCTTCCTCACGGATTGGAAAACTACAAGTAACTATAGAACCCTATTCTAGATTATTATAATCTGCTATATTCTGCTTTTGCTCCAAGGTTTGTCCTCTGCATCACTGGGAACTAAAATGTTTCATTTCTCTCGCTAGCAAATCCTTGGCACTGGCTGGACTGACCCTGGTAGTGCATGTGGCTTATTCTCTTCCCAACACAACATTCCCTATAATATCCTTTTACTGTTTCTACTACTGCAGAACCTACAAAAGCTAAAAAGCCATCCATTCTGTCTGCAGCAAAAGGTAACACCAGAAATGAATGCATATGCTCTTTCATTGCAGGCAAATTTGCTTATTAACCCAGCAGCACTGTTACCAGGTGCAGTTCCCAAGCTAGCAGGTGCAAGATCCATTGCTCCAGAGATAGACTCTCCAGCACCATCAGTCGCTGAATCCACCCGAAGCTCAGACGCTGTCGGCAAAAGCGCGGAAGCAGCGAGCTTTGACACAACCGCTCAAGTTGATACACTTTACAGCGCTAATAAGGTATTTCAGGATCCTGCCTATTTCTATTGATAGTAATGTAAACACAGTACATGCAGCTATTTTGTGGGCTGAACCAATATTCACAAGAATGAATCAAAGTCATATTACTCATGAAGGTTTTGGAATTGATAGTCTGCATTCTCCAGCATATAATGAGAATACAATGATCTTTTTCATGTATTTGCTAACATGGTTGAAGTCAGCTATACAGGGCAATGATCAGTTACCAACATTGTGGCCCATTAGTGGCTGCAGAAGCATTTACTTAAATGTGGGATGTCTGGGCGTGGAAGAGATCCTATAATAGTGCAAAAGTGTTTCAATCCATTTATAATGACATTGACTGCTTGCTTCTATTTGTGAGGAAGCTGAAAGTATAACAAACTGGTCACTTCAGATGACAGCTGTATACTACTGTACAGCTGGCAGGCACCACTACTACTATTGACATATTGCTGGACACTGCAGCTACCTCTGTTATTACTTATTACAGAGTACTATTGCTGGAGGCTTACTAATGTGATACAGGCATAGTACCGGTCTTCTTTACTAACGCTACTGATGGATTATTAAAGACCACTGATGTTACTATTTGATATATTATTAGCTGGCACTAATATTATAGGATCTTGCCACTACAGACCTACAGATGTATCCTCATACACTGTTGTCCCAAACAGCCCTCTTGGCGTGCCAAGTCCTGTATGACTCTGCTTTGTGCAGATCGTCTTTTTGTGACTACCGCTTCTCATGACCGCACTCATTTGATATGCGACACATGATTGTCTGTGTGTGACTGCATCTGAATCTGTATACGAAGTGCTACTATGCAGTGGCCATGGCTTTTATTCATATTAAGTTCCATTGTGCTTTGTTAAACAGATGCAATTGGCCCTGTTAATGTAACAGGTGTGGAAAATGGGAGGTAACTTGGGGTTTTATCGCCTGCGGCTGTTCAATTACCCATTTATCTCGCCTGTTAAATTATCTGGTTTCGGGCATTAACACATTGGATTCTGGGAATTTCCAGATCTACGCGTTAAGTGCAGCCTGTGCGCTGCACTTTGGAATTAATTGGATAGCCACAGGGGATCAATTAGCCCACGGTAAATTACCATGGCTAATTTAATTCCTTCCTAAGACTGAAATTTGGGTGCACAAAATGTCTGGCGTGGCTTTGGCCAGCTGTTTCACGCTGCATGCTGTATTGAGGCTAGGTATATGAGGACACTTCTGTATTACTGAGCACTGGTAGTACTGGTGATGTACTGTTGCCTATTGCTGGACTGGGATTCACAGGTGTTCTCCTCATCAACATTACATTAAACTGAGTCTGTATGAGGAAAACACATCTGTTTTTAAAACATCATAGTTGGAAGTTCTTTGTGAGCTTTTGAACTGTGAATTCATATCCGCAATTAATAATAACAAATGGCATTCTAATTGGTTTTAACTTTGTGGTACGTGTCATTATTTTACAAATGAGACTGTAGGGACTATGCGGTCTATTTTCCTAAGCTGTGGAGAGTGATAGTCGATAGATGCTGATTGACTGGTACTTTATCTCTAACTGCCATGTTACAGGCTGTGTTGGAAAGATGACAAGTTCGGCACTGTCAGGTTGGTACTTTATCTCTCTCCAAGGTTTAGCAAATAGAACCCTATATTCCAGATTCCCATTTTCCAGGGTAAAAATATATATAGACAAAATATTAATGTATGTTAAATATGTTGTATGAGTATAACCTGAATTAGACATCTGTCATATGTTCCCCCTTTTCTTTTCCTTTACCACTGTGTTTTTGCTGTTGTCAAAATTATTCTGAGACTTGTATTCTGCATCTTTTTTTTTTTTTGTTTTATCATTAGTCTCGTGTCAAAGTTGGTAGCAAAAGAAGACCGCCTACACGATTAGGCAGAAAACTTGCCTCTCAGGACTCTGGGGAGACTGAAGGCCTTAACGAGTCATCACCAATTTCGCCCACACCGGATACGAACTCCAAATCTGGATTTGGTGAATCAAGCCGGCAGTTGGATAGACATGAGAAAACCTCTACTATGAAGCTTTCCCTTTCAGAGAACGATGTACAGTCAAGAGCAAATACCAAAGTTGCCATAAATCCTCTGACACCTGATATAAATGACTTATTTGGTTCTGATCTTTTTGCGAAAACTTCATTGCCTAATCCAGTTGTCTCCAGACAACAGATAGAAGAGAGTCATGGGAATGAGTTTACCAAAAAGTCTATCGTGAATCAGGGAAAGAAGTCTCCAGCTGTAGCGATTGATGATGGTAGTGATGATGACCCCTTTAAGTCCATAAAAGTCAAGAAGGCACTCCAGCCAACCTCTCTAATAAGCAATGAACCTGAGGATGATCTATTTGGGATCAAGAAACCTCAGCGGAAAGTGGATAGTCTGCCTGTTCCGCCAAAAGATATTAAGCCCACTACCAGTGATATATTTGAGGTATGTGTTCTATTTTTTTGGTGTGTTTCTGTGGAGAAGAGATATGCCAATATTTACAGACTTCTTTTGAGCCCTCATAGAAACATAGAATTTGACGGCAGATAAGAACCACTTGGCCCATGTAGTCTGTTCCATTTTTATGTTTTAGGTAATCTCAACCGTTTTGATCAAAAGGGCATCAGGACAGCGGGCTCACCATTATTTTGACAGGAGACAGAGGTGGATTGTTTCTGTGTTAGGATGCTAGAGGCAGATTTATCCACTTCAGCAGGAACCGACCTTTTACCTTTCTTCCCAGAATCCCAAAATGGACTTTGTTTATACACTTTATTTCTCCATGGGTTGTCCCTTTCTCCCAACTCGGTCTTCATTTATTGATCTATGGAGAGCACCGTGTTCTCTAATTGTGGGTTTTTTTTTTAAATTAGGTTAAAAACAGCAATGGAAAGTGTGTAACACTAATAACATTTAGTTTTGGTCTGCGATGTATATTTAGGTTTTTAAAAAATTTGTTCTGACCACGAAGGCAACAAAGTAACTTTAGTTTTGATTACTAAAGGCATGAACAATGTGCTAATGTCTCTGTGCCGGATAACCCATAAATCGACCTAGGCTGACTTTTACAGCCCATTGATCCCTGGGGGAAGAGTCCATCTGTATTTGTCTTTAATATTCTGTGTGTGCCCTTACAAATTTTCAGAGGGGCACCTGTTTTGGCAATGTAGTGGCAGCTTTAGTTAGGTGTGCAGTATACAATATCACTGAAAATCGGGACAGTTGAGAGGTATGGGATAGATTTTCTAAAACAGACAGTTGGAGGTGTTGCCCATAATAGCTAATCAGATTCTGCCTATCATTTTCTGAATATAATAGATAAATTAAAGCTAAAATCTGATTGGTTGCTACAGTATGGGCAACATTTCCACTTTTTATTTTTAGAAGCTTTAGTATTTAGTATAAGCTTTCGTATCATTTGAGTAAAGCTCTAATGATAAATACATATTTGGTGGAAGTGGACAGCCATAACACTAGTGTAACTGCTCTTCTTACCTGCTATTGGCTTTGTACACCAGTGCCGTGCTTTGAATGCAGTGAAATAGAGCAGGCCGTATCCAAAAGTGCACAACACAAGCACAGGTAAAGACCAGAATAAATGCATGTGCACAGAATAGAATGGGTTTTATTTTCACATACTGTGCAAAACAGGCGCATCATTTCAGTAGCACTGGGCAAGGGTCCTAAGCAGCTAAAGTCAGACTAAGCAAAGTTTGGAATAAGTTGCTAGTGATAATAATTATTATTTTTGTCTTATAAGGATGACATATTTGCAGCTGAAGCCATCAAGCCAGTGAAAAAAACAAAAGAGAAGAAGGCAGCTTCAGAAACCAATCTGTTTGATGATAATATGGACATTTTTGCTGATCTCAAACACAAACCTAAGGAGAAAAAGTCAAAAAAGAAGGTGGAGCCCAAGTCCATATTTGATGATGATATGGGTATGTATGGTCATTTCTAGCTTAGAAACTATAATTATAACCACACATTACAAAACAAAAAGTGCTGTGTTTGGGATTGATTATATCCTGCTGAGCTAACAGACAAGCGCAGAAGGTGTATGCGGTCGATTTTCCGGCTGTCCTGACACCCGGTGAAATGCCGGCGGTCGAAATCCCAATCCCCGCCCAGAATCCCACACCACCGCCCGTGGGGGAATAGATTAGTGTGGCGACCAAAGGTCCCACTGGGCCTGATGAGTGGCGAGCCCGCGAGGGGACACGCGATCACCGCCGGTATTCCAGCTGTCAGGATTCCAGCGTCGGCCTATTGACAGCCGGGATATCATACTGATCCCGCGCAGAGACAGATGTCGGTATGAATAGCACTATAGAGAGAGCCCCTTACAGTAGAGTGTATGTTAGGTAGGCTCTGTCTCAGCTCACCCATGTAACCCAGTAATGTGACTTAGCTGACCAGAAATGACTGCCAAGCAAACCAAACTTTTAATGTAGATTTCTTTGTGAAAGATTTCAGTGCCTTTTAAGTAACTAATTGTCTTTCTAACCATGCAGATGATATATTTTCAACATCAGCTTCGAATATAAAGAAGACAAAACCAAAAACAAAGTCAAGTCAGCCAGCATCTGATACAAAACCAGATGCCAAGGTTTCCACTGCATTCGATGATCCCTTAAATGTCTTTGGTAAATGAAAACAACGGTCTTTAGAGAGGGACGGTATTTGCACAATGTCACATTACTGCGTCACATAAAAAGCATTTTACTAGTAGTTAATATTTTACTTACAATTTGTTAAAGTAGGAGGACGAGTTAAATGTTTTAGTTTTTATAAAGCACTTATATGTCTGTGCCAAACTTTCATACTTGGTAAACCTGTTAATCTCAAATTTTTAGGGCAAGGGCTGTTAAATGGGGTAACCCCAGTACTGTCCAATACAGAATCATCTCTTCTTGGAGACATTCCTCTACTCTTTGCACTCTCTGTTTGCTTCAGTTGCACTGAAAGTAGAGAGAGATACAATAGTGATATTGTGGTAGTTAGTGAGGCAACTAGATTTTACACCAAGTGCAGATTACATGTTTATTATCTATACTCACAGCAGAAAATAGTGATTGTATCCTCTAGGCTACTTTTTATGCTATGTTTTGTAAATTGCTCTGAAAATAAGAAAACAATTAAATATATATGTATGTATGTATGTATTCTTTATGGGTCAAGTTAGAAATAGAAGTGTCACCATTACCAGGATGCCATTTGCATAATACCAGCACACATACTATCAGCAATTACATATTTTATTAAAGGTATAATATTCTGTGGTACTTGGGAGACCAGCTGCTTTAGCTCTGCTAACAAGTGAGTATGGGGGGGGGGGGTGGTAAGGCTGTGGCAGTTGGTAAGGAAGGGAAGAGATTAGTGGCAGTTGGTAAGGAAGGGATGAGATTAGTGGCAGTTGGTAAGGAAGGGATGAGATTAGTGGCAGTTGGTAAGGAAGGAATGAGATTAGTGGCAGTTGGTAAGGAAGGGATGCGATTAGTGGCAGCTGGTAATGAAGGGATGCGATTAGTGGCAGTTGGTAATGAAGGGATGCGATTAGTGGCAGTTGGTAAAGAAGGGATGAGATTAGTGGCAGTTGGTAAGGAAGGGATGCGATTAGTGGCAGTTGGTAATGAAGGGATGAGATTAGTGGCAGTTGGTAAGAAAGGGATAAGATTAGCGGCAGTTGGTAAGGAAGGGATAAGATTAGTGAGCGCTCTAACTTTTTATGTTGCAACCTTAAACGTGTGGTTACCTTTGCAATATCTTTTAATATGCTCTGTTGATCCGTATCCAAATGTGCTTGCATAAACTAGGATTACATGGACAGTGCTGACATTATCTCTATTTCCAACTTTGTCTATACTATAATAAATTTGTAAAGCATATATTGTAAATTCTAACTGTACTGTATGTCTAACAAATTGACATTATAAAACAGTGTTCTACACCAGTGCTGTCAAACGTCTTTGTTGTAGAGAGAAGTATTCTTAGTGGTAAGACAGATAAACTGTATAATATTGTTAAACAATATTTCCATTATACAGAATAAAGGAGATGATGCACTATGGGGTTCTCTACATGCAGAATATGAACATACTGTATGTTGGGAATTGCATGTAGGACCAGAATTGTGTGTGTGTGTGTGTGTGTGTGTGTGTCCCCCCCACCACCACCACCACCACCACCACACACACACACACACACACACACACACACACACTTTCTCTATCTATACGTCCTCTTTAGGTGAACTCGTTAGTTCTTTTAACTTCCAATATCACCTCTATGCTGATGACACTCAAATCTACCTCTCCTCCCCTGATCTCTCTCCGGCTCTCCTCACTCGTACCTCCAACTGTCTCTCTGCTATCTCTTCCTGGATGTCCCAGCGCTTTCTTAAACTCAATATGTCCAAGATTGACTGATCATCTTCCCATCGTCCCGCACAACCTCACCTCCCACAATCTCATTATCCATTGATGGCACGACTATCTCCTCTAGCCCCCAAGTACGCTGTCTTTGCGTAATCCTTGATTCCTTCCTCTCCTTCAAACCACACATTTAGCACTTCTCACAAACCTGCCGTTTTCATCTAAAAAAACATTTCTAGGATCAGACCCTTTCTCATCTAGGATGCCACCAAGACCGTTATCCACTCACTGATTTTCTGTTACGTCCTAGAGGATGCTGGGGACTCCAAAAGGACCATGGAGTATAGACGGGATCCGCAGGAGCTTGGGCACACTGAAAAGACTTTGACTGGGTGTGAACTGGGTCCTCTCTCTATGCCCCTCCTCCAGACCTCAGTTAGACTTTGTGCCCAGGACTGACTAGACACTCACTAGGGGAGCTCTCCTGAGTTTCTCTAGAAAAGACTTTTGTTAGTTTTTTTATTTTCAGGGAGACCTGCTGGCTACAGGCTCCCTGCATCGTGGGAGTGAGGGGAGAGAAGCAGACCTACTTCTACTTAGTTAAGGGCTCTGCTTCCTAGGCTACTGGACACCATTAGCTCCAGAGGGTTCGATCACTTGGTACGCCTAGCTGCTTGTTCCCGGAGCCGCGCCGTCAACCCCCTCACAGAAGCCAGAAGAAAGAGTATGCAGAAGGCAGAAGACTTCAGTGATGGCAGAAGACTTCAGTAACGAGGTACAGCGCAGCGGTAGCGCTGCGCTCCATGCTCCCACACACTTCACCAACGGCACTTACAGGGTGCAGGGCGCTGGGGGGGGAGCACCCTGGGCAGCATGTTACTGGGTCTTGCAGGCTGGCAGAAGGCATTTTTGGTGCCTGGACACCGTTTTCCGTACCCCCGCCAGCATTTTCATTTTAAATTTTAGCGGGCTGAAGCACGCCGGGAAGGGGCGGGGCTTAGCCGCACAGCTTACCAGCGCCATTTTCTCATCCACAGCCGCTGCATGAGACGCTGGCCCGGGACCTCCATGCTCCACTTCAAGTAACAGGGAGCAAATCGGGAGGGGTGGGGGGAGGGGTGGGGGGGGGGGACGACAGATATTTGGTGCATAATTAATGTAGTTACATGCAGCGCTTTACACATATATTGTTAGGTGGGATATATGGGCGCTGGGGTGTGAGCTTGGCATACTCCCTCTGTGTTTCTCTATCCGGGCTTCCTTGTGGGTCTGTCCCCTAGCTGAGGCAGTGTGTGTGTGTCGGTACTACATGTCGGCATGTCTGAAGCTGAGTGTTACTCCCCGGAGGAGGTTGCTGGGGGCGCAGATGTGGGTCTGGAGTTGGCTCTGTCGGCACGGCCGACACCTGATTTGCTTACAATGTTAAGTACACTTTATTCAAATGTGGCCTCACTGTCTAAAAGAGTAGATAAATCGGAGTCTCCGACACAGGTGTGGAGGAAATCATGAAGGATGCTTTGTCTCAGGTGCAGACCCCATCAGGGTCACAAAAGCGGTCGTTTAACCAGTTGGTGGATACGGATACCGACACGGAGTCGGATTCCGATGTCGACTTCACTGAGGCTGCTTTACACCCACGGTTAGTTAAGAGTATTCAGTACATGATTGTGGCTATTAAAGATGTTTTACATATTTCTGATGAACCTGCGGTGCAGGAAACAAGGATTTGTTTGTTCAAAGGGAAAAAACCTGAGGTGAAGTTTCCACCCTCTCATGAAATGAATACTGAAAAGGCTTGGGAATCGCCGGACAAGAGGTGGCAGATTCCCAAGAGAATTTTCATGGCGTATCCTTTCCCCTCTGATGACAGGGAAAAATGGGAGTCGTCTCCGAATGTCGACAAGGCTCTATCCCAGACAATGGTAAAAAACAAAGAAGCGCTGTCATTGAAAGTATTATACAATTTATTAAAAATATATATATATGATAATCACAAAAATAAAACCTGGTATCCTGTAATTTGATAACACGGCATATATAGTATAGCAAGCATCAATACTTATTAGTAGCAGCAAATGATGGACATATTAACAAAATCCCCTAAAACGATATAACCACCTGTGCTTCAGATGGTAATATAGCACTTGTAATTAAAAAAAAAAAGGCTCCTTGCTGGGAGCTCCACATGTGGGTTAATTAGACGTATAGGCTCATAAGATGATTTTATGGATTTAAAAGTCCATCCGTGGTGTGAATATAAACAGTTCACCTTTGTTTTGTCCACTTTATAATATCTGCTCCCAATACTTATTCCGTATTTTAGAAAAGGCTTTTTACGGGTGATTTTAATTAGCACAATTCCGTGCACAGCACAATGACATTTAAGCATGGAACGCTATTTTGACAGTCTCGTATTGTGCTTACCCCAGCCTCTGCTGATTGCAATTATTCGGTATTTCCTTTGAAAATGTTGGGCGCCGGCTGCCCACGCCGCTTGACTGCGGCACCGAAGGGATGAAATAAAGCAGAATGTATTGGTGAACTGAACGCTCGGAACCGCTCACTTGCAGTGATATAGCGGGAGCCGTCAGAGACGTGCCTGTAGCTGGAGCCGTTCGAAGACGTGCTTGTAGTCTCTGGTGGTGGAGAGAAGCAGGATACCAGACAGGATACTGGGAGGAATGCTTAATTAAGCATTCCTCCCAGTATCCTGTCTGGTATCCTGCTTCTCTCCACCACCAGAGACTACAAGCACGTCTTCGAACGGCTCCAGCTACAGGCACGTCTCTGACGGCTCCCGCTATATCACTGCAAGTGAGCGGTTCCGAGCGTTCAGTTCACCAATACATTCTGCTTTATTTCATCCCTTCGGTGCCGCAGTCAAGCGGCGTGGGCAGCCGGCGCCCAACATTTTCAAAGGAAATACCGAATAATTGCAATCAGCAGAGGCTGGGGTAAGCACAATACGAGACTGTCAAAATAGCGTTCCATGCTTAAATGTCATTGTGCTGTGCACGGAATTGTGCTAATTAAAATCACCCGTAAAAAGCCTTTTCTAAAATACGGAATAAGTATTGGGAGCAGATATTATAAAGTGGACAAAACAAAGGTGAACTGTTTATATTCACACCACGGATGGACTTTAAAATCCATAAAATCATCTTATGAGCCTATACGTCTAATTAACCCACATGTGGAGCTCCCAGCAAGGAGCCTTTTTTTAATTACAAGTGCTATATTACCATCTGAAGCACAGGTGGTTATATCGTTTTAGGGGATTTTGTTAATATGTCCATCATTTGCTGCTACTAATAAGTATTGATGCTTGCTATACTATATATGCTGTGTTATCAAATTACAGGATACCAGGTTTTATTTTTGTGATTATCATATATATATATTTTTAATAAATTGTATAATACTTTCAATGACAGCGCTTCTTTGTTTTTTACCATTGTCCATGATTTTTTGAGGTTCAGCACCTCAAATTGAGAAGCTGCAGTCAATGTAAAGTATAGTTGTCTCATAGCCAATTTTACTAGCGCTCACTTGTTTTATTTTTTCTTGTGTATTTAAGGCTCTATCCCGTTTGTCTAAGAAGGTGGCGGTTCCGTCCCCTGACAAGGCAGCTCTCAAGGATCCGGCGGATCGCAAGGTGGAGACGTCTCTGAAGTCCATTTTCGCTAATACGGGTGCATTGCTCAGGCCTGCTGTGGCGTCGGTATGGGTGAGTAGTGCTATTGCTAAATGGGCTGAGAATTTAGCTGCTGATATGGATACCCTTGATAAAGATAATGTTCTTTTGACTCTTGGTTATATCAAGGACGCTGCAGATTACCTGAAGGATGCGGCGATGGATGTTGGTCTCTTGGGATCAAGAGCCAATGCCATGGCGATCTCGGCCAGGAGGGCGCTGTGGATCCATCAATGGAATGCTGATGCCGACTCCAAGAGAGCTATCGAAGCTCTCCCCTTCAAAGGTAGTGTCTTGTTTGGTGACGGCTTGGCTGACCTGGTGTCTACCGCGACGGCAGGTAAGTCATCTTTTTTTCTTTATGTTCCCACGCAACAGAAAAAGGCACCACATCAGCAGATGCAGTCCTTTCGTCCAAATAAATACAGGCGTGGAAAAGGTTCGTCCTTCCTCGCTTCAAAGGGGTAGAAAGTCGCCTGCAGTATCAGGCGCCCAGGACCAAAAGTCCTCCCCTGCCTCTACCAAGTCCACCGCATGACGCTGGGGCTTCCCTGGGGGAGTCCGGACTGGTGGGGGGCCGTCTGCGGATCTTCAGTCAGGTCTGGGTTCAATCAGGCCTGGACCCTTGGGTCCTGGATATAGTATCTCAGGGATACAAGCTGGAGTTTCAGGAGATGCCCCCTCACCGGTTTTTCATTTCGGCCTTACCAGTGTCTCTTCCGGACAGGGAGATGGTGAAGGCAGCAATACAAACGTTGTGTCTACAGAGGGTCATTGTTCCCGTTGCCCCGTCCCAATGGGGGGAGGGGTTTTACTCAAGCCTCTTTGTTGTACCGAAACCGGACGGTTCGGTCAGACCGATTCTGAACCTAAAATCCCTCAATCCATACTTAAAAGTTTTCAGGTTCAAGATGGAATCTCTTCGAGCTGTGATTTCCAGCCTAGTAGGGGGGGGGGGATTTTATGGCGTCAGTCGACATAAAGGATGCCTACTTACACGTCCCGATATATCCTCCGCATCAAGCCTTCCTCAGGTTTGCGATACAGGATTCTCATTACCAATTTCAGACATTGCCGTTTGGGCTTTCCACGGCCCCAAGGATTTTCACCAAAGTCATGGCAGAAGTGATGGTTCTCCTTCGCAAGCAAGGGGTTACAATTATCCCGTACTTGGACGATCTCCTGATAAAGGCGAGGTCCAAGGAACGGTTGTTGAGAAATGTGGATTTGTCTCTGTCGGTTCTGCGACAACACGGTTGGGTGCTAAATTTGCCAAAGTCTCAGTTGATTCCGACCACTCGGCTGCCCTTTCTGGGCATGATTCTTGACACGGAGTTACGGAGAGTGTTTCTTCCGGAAGACAAAGCTCCTGAACTGCAGACGATGGTCAGGGAGCTTCTGAGGCCGACAAGTGTGTTGATTCATCAATGTACTCGGGTTCTGGTGAAAATGGTTGCGGCGTACGAAGCCATTCCGTTTGGCAGGTTTCATGCCCGGGTGTTTCAGTGGGATCTGCTGAGCAAATGGTCCGGGTCTCACCTGCACATGCACCGGAAGATAAGTCTATCTTCCAGGGCCAGGATTTCTCTCCTGTGGTGGCTACAGAATTCTCACCTCCTCGGAGGGCGCCAGTTCGGAATCCACGACTGGGTTCTACTGACAACAGATGCAAGTCTCCGAGGCTGGGGCGCAGTCACCCAAGGAAGAACTTTCCAGGGGAAATGGTCGCTCCAGGAATCGTGTCTTCACATAAATGTTCTCGAGTTAAGAGCCATTTACAACGGCCTGCTACAAGCAAAGAGCCTTCTTCAGGGTCGACCTGTCCTGATACAGTCAGACAACATAACAGCGGTGGCGCATATAAACTGTCAAGGCGGAACAAGGAGCAGGGCGGCTATGGCGGAGGCCACAAGAATCCTTCGCTGGGCGGAACAGCACGTGAGAGCGCTCTGTCAGCAGTCTTCCTTCTGGGAGTGGACAACTGGGAAGCAGACTTCCTCAGCAGAGCCCACTCTCTATCCGGGAGAGTGGGCTCTTCACCAAGAGGTATTTGCAGAAGTGACGAAGCGTTGGGGAATTCCGCTGATCGACATGATGGCGTCTCGCCTCAACAAGAAGCTTCCGCGATATTGTTCCAGGTCAAGGGACCCCCAAGCCAGTGCAGTAGACGCCCTGGTGACTCCGTGGGTATTTCAGTCAGTGTATGTGTTCCCTCCGCATCCTCTCATTCCAAAGGTGCTGGGAATCATTCGACGAGCAAGAGTTCAGGCGATCCTTGTCGTTCCAGATTGGCCAAGAAGGGCCTGGTATCCGGATCTTCAGGAATTACTTGTGGAAGATCCTTGGCCGCTTCCTCTAAGAGAGGACCTGTTATTGCAGGGACCATGCGTGTTTCCGGACTTAATGCGGCTGCGTTTGACGGCATGGAAGTTGAGCGCCAAATCTTAGCTCGAAAAAGGTATTCCAAGGAAGGTCATTCCCACTCTCCTTAAGGCTAGGAAGCAGGTTACGGCGAAACATTATCACCGTATTTGGAGAAAGTATGTTTCGTGGTGTGAGACCAAAGCGGCTCCTGCGGAGGAATTTCACTTGGGTCGGTTTCTCAATTTTTTGCAGGCTGGCGTCGATGCAGGCCTGAAATTGGGTTCCATCAAAGTGCAGATTTCGGCTTTATCTATTTTCTTTCAAAAGGAATTGGCTGTCCTTCCAGAGGTTCAGACTTTTGTGAAGGGAGTGATGCATATCCATCCTCCGTTTGTGCCCCCTGTGGTGCCATGGGATCTTGAAGTGGTCTTGCAATTTCTTATGTCTTCCTGGTTTGAACCTTTGCGTAAGGTTGAGTTAAAGTTTCTCACTTGGAAGGTAGTCATGCTGTTGGCTCTGGCGTCTGCCAGGCGAGTGTCAGAGTTGGCGACCTTATCGCATAAAAGTCCGTACTTGATCTTCCATTCGGATAGAGCGGAATTGAGGACTCGTCAACAATTTTTACCGAAGGTGGTGTCTTCGTTTCACATTAATCAACCTATTGTGGTACCTGTGGCTACGGATGCTGTGGCAGTTCCAAAGTCTCTTGATGATGTGAGAGCTTTGAAGATTTACGTCGCCAGAACGGCTGTTGCCAGGAAAACAGAGGCGCTGTTTGTCGTGTATGCTTCCAACAAGATTGGTCATCCTGCTTCTAAGCAGACTATTGCACGCTGGATTTGTAGTACGATTCAGCAAGCTCATTCTTCGGCTGGGCTACCGGTGCCGAAGTCAGTGAATGCCCATTCTACCAGGAAAGTGGGCTCCTCTTGGGCGGCTGCCCGAGGGGTCTCGGCACTTCAGCTTTGCCGAGCAGCTACGTGGTCGGGTTCAAACACCTTTGCTAAGTTTTACAAGTTTGATACCCTGGCTGAGGAGGACCTCATGTTAGCTCAATCGGTGCTGCAGAGTCATCCGCACGCTCCCGCCTGTACTGGAGCTTTGGTATAGACCCCATGGTCCTTTTGGAGTCCCCAGCATTCTCTAGGACGTAAGAGAAAATAGGATTTTAGTACCTACCGGTAAATCCTTTTCTCCTAGTCCATAGAGGATGCTGGGCGCCCATCCCAGTGCGGACTGTTACTTAGTGTTTTCTTGCTGGTTAAATTCGTTTACACACGGGTTGTGTATTTGTTGTTTTCAGCTTGTTGCTGTTGTTAATTCATACTGTTATCTGGTTTACTGTTACTCCGGTTGTACGGTATGTTTGTGGTGTGGGCTGGTATGTTTCTCTCCCTTAGTTTAGACAAAAATCCTTTCCTCGAAATGTCCGTCTCTCCTGGGCACAGTTCCTATAACTGAGGTCGGGAGGAGCCAGTTCACACCCAGTCAAAGTCTTTTCAGTGTGCCCAAGCTCCTGCGGATCCCGTCTATACCCCATGGTCCTTTTTGGAGTCCCCAGCATCCTCTACGGACTAGGAGAAAAGGATTTACCGGTAGGTACTAAAATCCTATTTCCAGACTGGATTACTGTAATCTCCTCCTAACTGGCCTCCCTAACAATTATTTCTCCACTCCAATCTATCCTCAATGCTGCAGCCTGGCTCATCTTCCTCACCAAACGCACTACGTCCACCTCCCCTCTCCTACAAGACCTTCACTGGCTTCCCTTCCCTTTCAGAATCCAATTCAAACTTCTCACACTCACAAAGCACTCACCCACTCCTCTCCCATTTACATCTCTGAGCTTATCTCCCTTTTCTCTGCCACCCGTCCTCTTCGCTCTGCTAATGCACGTTGACTCTCCTGTCTTCTGATTACTTCCTCCCACTCCTATCTCCAAGATTTCTCTGACGTCCTAGTGGATGCTGGGAACTCCGTAAGGACCATGGGGAATAGACGGGCTCCGCAGGAGACTGGGCACTCTAAAAGAAAGATTAGGTACTATCTGGTGTGCACTGGCTCCTCCCTCTATGCCCCTCCTCCAGACCTCAGTTAGATTTCTGTGCCCGGCCGAGCTGGATGCACACTAGGGGCTCTCCTGAGCTCCTAGAAAGAAAGTGTATGTTAGGTTTTTTATTTTACAGTGAGACCTGCTGGCAACAGGCTCACTGCAACGAGGGACTAAGGGGAGAAGAAGCGAACCTACCTGCTTGCAGCTAGCTTGGGCTTCTTAGGCTACTGGACACCATTAGCTCCAGAGGGATCGACCGCAGGACCCGTCCTTGGTGTTCGTTCCCGGAGCTGCGCCGCCGTCCCCCTTACAGAGCCAGAAGCATGAAGATGGTCCGGAAAACTGGGGGGGGCGCCCTGAGCAGCAATAAAAACACCTTGGCTGGCAAAATAATCACAATATATAGCCCCAGAGACTATATATGTGATAATTACCCCTGCCAGAATCCATAAAAAAGCGGGAGAAAAGTCAGCGAAAAAGGGGCGGAGCTATCTCCCTCGGCACACTGGCGCCATTTTCTCTTCACAGTGTAGCTGGAAGACAGCTCCCCAGGCTCTCCCCTGTAGTTTTCAGGCTCAAAGGGTTAAAAAGAGAGGGGGGGCACTAAATTTAGGCGCAATATTGTTTATACAAGCAGCTATTGGGGAAAATTCACTCAGTGATAGTGTTTATCCCTACATTATATAGCGCTCTGGTGTGTGCTGGCATACTCTCTCTCTGTCTCCCCAAAGGGCTGTGTGGGGTCCTGTCCTCAGTCAGAGCATTCCCTGTGTGTGTGTGGTGTGTCGGTACGGCTGTGTCGACATGTTTGATGAGGAGGCTTATGTGGAGGCGGAGCAGATGCCGATAAATGGGATGTCGCCCCCTGTGGGCCGACACCAGAGTGGATGGATAGGTGGTAGGTATTAACAGACAGTGTCAACTCCTTACATAAAAGGCTGGATGACGTAACAGCTATGGGACAGCCGGCTTCTCAGCCCGCGCCAGCCCAGGCGTCTCAAAGGCCATCAGGGGCTCAAAAACGCCCGCTCCCTCAGATGGCAGACACAGATGTCGACACGGAGTCTGACTCCAGTGTCGACGAGGTTGAGACATATACACAATCCACTAGGAACATCCGTTACATGATCCCGGCAATAAAAAATGTGTTACACATTTCTGACATTAACCCAAGTACCACTAAAAAAGGGTTTTATGTTTGGGGAGAAAAAGCAGGCAGTGTTTTGTTCCCCCATCCAATGAGTGAATGAAGTGTGAAAAAGCGTGGGTTCCCCCGATAAGAAACTGATAATTTCTAAAAAGTTACTGATGGCGTACCTTTTCCCGCCAGAGGATAAGTTACGCTGTGAGATATCCCCTAGGGTGGATAAGGCGCTCACACGTTTGTCAAAAAAGGTGGCACTGCCGTCTTAGGATACGGCCACTTTGAAGGTACCTGCTGATAAAAAGCAGGAGGCTATCCTGAAGTCTGTATTTACACACTCAGGTACTAGACTGAGACCTGCAGATAGAGCTGCAGCGTGGTCTGTAACCCTGTCAAACAGGGATACTATTTTGCGAACATAAGACGTCGTCTTATATATGAGGGATGCACAGAGGGATATTTTGCCGGCTGGCATCCAGAATTAATGCAATGTCCATTCTGTCAGGAGGGTATTAGAGACCCGACACTGGACAGGTGATGCTGACTTTAAAAGGCACATAGAGCCTTATAAGGGTGAGGAATTGTTTGGGGATGGTCTCTGGGACCTCGTATCCACAGCAACAGCTGGGAAGAAAAAATGTTACCTCAGGTTTCCTCACAGCCTAAGAAAGCACTGTATTATCAGGTACAGTCCTTTCGGCTTCAGAAAAGCAAGCGGGTCAAAGGCGCTTCCTTTCTGCACAGAGACGAGGGAAGAGGGAAAAAGCTGCACCAGTCAGCCAGTTCCCAGAATCAAAATTCTTCCCCCGCTTCCTCTGAGTCCACCGCAAGACGCGGGGGCTCCACAGGCGTAGCCAGGTACGATGGGGGGCCGCCTCAAAAATGTCAGCGATCAGTGGGCTCGCTCACAGGTGGATCCCTGAATCCTTCAAGTAGTATCTCAGGGGTACAGGCTGGAATTCGAGGCGTCTCCCCCCCGCCGTTTCCTCAAATCTGCCTTGCCGACAACTCCCTCAGGCAGGGAGGCTGTGCTAGAGGCAATTCACAAGCTGTATTCCCAGCAGGTGATAGTCAAGGTGCCCCTACTTCAACAAGGACGGGGTTACTATTCCACACTGTTTGTGGTACCGAAACCGGACGGTTCGGTGAGACCCATTTTAAATTTGAAGTCCTTGAACACATACATAAAAAAATTCAAGTTCAAGATGGAATCGCTCAGGGCGGTTATTGCAAGCCTGGAGGAGGGGGATTACATTTACCATCCTCACCAGGAGTACCTCAGATTTGTGGTACAGGATTGCCATTACCAATTCCAAACACTGCCGTTTGGACTGTCCACGGCATCGAGGGTCTTTACCAAGGTAATGGCAGAAATGATGATACTCTTTCGAAAAAAGGGAGTTTTTAATTATCCCGTACTTGGACGATCTCCTTATAAAGGCGAGGTCCATGGAGCAGTTGTTGGTCGGAGTAGCACTATCTCGGGAAGTGCTACAACAGCACAGATGGATTCTATACATTCCAAAGTCACAGCTGGTTCCTACCACACGCCTGCTGTTCCTGGGGATGGTTCTGGACACATAACAGAAAAAAGTGTTTCTCCCGCAGGAGAAAGCCAAGGAGCTGTCATCTCTAGTCAGAGACCTCCTGAAACCAAAACAGGTATCGGTGTATCACTGCACACGAGTCCTGGGAAAAATGGTAGCTTCTTACGAAGCAAAATTCCATTCGGCAGGTTCCATGCAAGAACCTTTCAGTGGGACCTCTTGGACAAGTGGTCGGAATCGCATCTTCAGATGCATCGGCTGATAACCCTGTCTCCAAGGACCAGGGTATCTCTACTGTGGTGGCTGCAGAGTGCTCATCTTCAAGAGGGCCGCAGATTCGGCATACAGGACTGGGTCCTGGTAACCACGGATGCCAGCCTTCGAGGCTGGGGGGCAGTCACACAGGGAAGAAATTTCCAAGGACTTTGGTCAAGTCAGGAGTCGTCCCTACACATAAATATTCTGGAACTGAGGGCCATTTACAATGCCCTAAGTCTGGCAAGGCCTCTGCTTCAAAACCAGCCGGTACTGATCCAATCAGACAACATCACGGCAGTCGCCCATGTAAACCGACAGGGCGGCACAAGAAGCAGGATGGCGATGGCAGAAGCCACAAGGATTCTCCGATGGGCGGAAAATCACGTCTTAGCACTGTCAGCAGTGTTCATTCCGGGAGTGGACAACTGGGAAGCAGACTTCCTCAGCAGACACGACCGACACCCGGGAGAGTGGGGACTTCATCCAGAAGTCTTCCAACTGTTGGTAAACCGTTGGGAAAGGCCACAGGTGGACATGATGGCGTCCCGCCTAAACAAAAAACTAGATATTGCGCCAGGTCAAGGGACCCTCAGGCAATAGCTGTGGACGCTCTAGTGACACCGTGGGTGTACCAGTCGGTTTATGTATTCCCTCCTCTGCCTCTCATACCAAAGGTACTGAGAATAATAAGAAAACGAGGAGTAAGAACGATACTCGTGGTTCCGGATGGGCCAAGAAGAGCTTGGTACCCAGAACTTCAAGAAATAATATCAGAGGACTCATGGCCTCTACCGCTCAGACAGGATCTGCTACAGCAGGGGCCCTGTCTGTTCCAAGACTTACCGCGGCTGCGTTGGACGGCATGGCGGTTGAATTCCGGATCCTAAAGCAAAAGGGCATTCCGGAGGAAGTCATTCCTACGCTGATAAAAGCCAGGAAAGAAGTAACCGCAAACCATTATCACCGTATTTGGCGAAAATATGTTGCGTGGTGTGAGGCCAGGAAGGCCCCCAACAGAGGAATTTCAGCTGGGTCGTTTTCTGCACTTCCTACAGTCAGGAGTGACTATGGGCCTAAATTTGGGATCCATTAAGGTCCAGATTTCGGCTCTGTCGATTTTCTTCCAGAAAGAACTGGCTTCACTGCCTGGAGTTCAGACATTTGTAAAGGGAGTGCTACATATTCAGCCCCTTTTTTGTGCCTTCTGTGGCACCTTGGGATCTCAACGTGGTGTTGAGTTTCTTAAAATCACATTGGTTTGAGCCACTTAAAACTGTGGATTTGAAATATCTCACGTGGAAAGTGGTCATGTTATTGGCCTTGGCTTCGGCCAGGCGTGTGTCAGAATTGGCGGCTTTGTCATGTAAAAGCCTTATCTGATTTTCCATATGGATAGGGCAGAATTGAGGACTCGTCCCCAGTTTCTCCCTAAGGTGGTATCAGCTTTTCACTTGAACCAACCTATTGTAGTGCCTGCGGCTACTAGGGACTTGGAAGATTCCAAGTTACTGGACGTAGTCCGGGCCTTAAAAATTTATATTTCCAGGACGGCTGGAGTCAGGAAAACTGACTCGTTTTTTATCCTGTAGGCACCCAACAAAATAGGTGCTCCTGCTTCTAAGCAGACTATTGCTCGCTGAATTTGTAGCACAATTCAGCTGGAGCATTCTGCGGCTGGATTGCCGCATCCTAAATCAGTAACAGCCCATTCCACGAGGAAAGTGGGCTCATCTTGGGCGGCTGCCCGAGGGGTCTCGGCTTTACAACTTTGCCGAGCTGCAACTTGGTCAGGGGCAAACACGTTTGCTAAATTCTACAAATTTGATACCCTGGCTGAGGAGGACCTTGAGTTCTCTCATTCGGTGCTGCAGAGTCATCCGCACTCTCCCGCCCGTTTGGGAGCTTTGGTATAATCCCCATGGTCCTTACGGAGTTCCCAGCATCCACTAGGACGTCAGAGAAAATAAGATTTTACTCACCGGTAAATCTATTTCTCGTAGTCCGTAGTGGATGCTGGGCGCCCATCCCAAGTGCGGATTGTTTGCAATACTTGTATATAGTTATTGCCTAACTAAAGGGTTGTTATTGAGCCATCTGTTGAGAGGCTCAGTTATATTTCATACTGTTAACTGGGTATAGTATCACGAGTTATACGGTGTGATTGGTGTGGCTGGTATGAGTCTTACCCGGGATTCATAATCCTTCCTTATTGTGTCAGCTCTTCCGGGCACAGTATCCTAATTGAGGTCTGGAGGAGGGGCATAGAGGGAGGAGCCAGTGCACACCAGATAGTACCTAATCTTTCTTTTAGAGTGCCCAGTCTCCTGCGGAGCCCGTCTATTCCCCATGGTCCTTACGGAGTTCCCAGCATCCTCTACGGACTACGAGAAATAGATTTACCGGTGAGTAAAATCTTATTTTTTCACGTGCTGCTCCATTTCTCTGGAATTCTTTACCTCTCCCCCTCAGACTCTCCGCCTCTCTACAGAACTTCAAACGGGCTCTCAAGACACACTTCTTTACCAAACCCAGCCAAATCTCATCCTAACCCTTTGTCCCATGCTCTGTCAACCCTATCTGTGTCACCCCTGTTTGTCTGCCCCTTCCCTTTAGAATGTAAGCTCTCACAAATAGGGCACTCTTCCCTCATGTGATTATCCTTTTCTTACTTTAATAATCCTCAACTGGCCAAAACCTGCTATTTTTGGCCACCTTGATACTTATCTCAGTGTCGTCTACTGATGTAGTTATGTTTAGTTACCCTGTACTTGTCCGATATTGTCTTCAACTGTAAGTCACTGTTTTCCTGTTTTGATTATGTGCATATGTACTCTAGAATCTGGCGCTGCGGACCCTTGTGGCGCCATATAAATAAAGGATAATAATAATTCAGTCAGAATAACGCCAAATCCAGAATCCTGCTTGGTAAAATGCACGTAGGCTATATGAAGGGGATAAAATAATGATTCTTAATCCCTGGGTATATCCCTGGAAATTGGTTCTGATGTCAGCTAGGTCTTTGCATTGAACCTAGCACATTAATAATTAAGCCTTGTCATTATGGGGTATTGAATTTTGGGGAAAAATGAATTTAACCCATTTAGGAATAAGGCTGTAACATAACAAAATGTGGAAAAAGTGAAGCGCTGTGAATTCTTTCCAGATGCACTGTACACACACACACGCACACTGTCATCTTTTAGTTGTTCCATTACTGGGGTGCTCTTCAGGGATGTACAAGGGGTGTCCCACATATACAGTATGTTGCACTATACTTCTGTAGAAAGAAGGCACTCTCCAGATTGTTTGAAGTATTTAGAAAAAAAATTAGCTTTTTTTTTTTTTAAACATGCCATCATGCCACCGACATTTCATTTCTAATAAAAATCTTTTTTCAAGGCTGTGTCATAGGCAGTAATAATAGTGCACTTAATGGGACATCTGGTCCATATAGTACATTCTGAATATTTTTCAAGGCAACATCTCAGACAGCATAGCAGCTAAGTATAATACAGGCAGTGAAAACAGTAATGTCTCCCAGCCCCCTCTATTTATACTCACAAATGTGATCCAGCTAATTAGGCACCAGTTCACCCACAGGAACTGGAAGTGATGTCATCACAGGTTCAAATTATGCACCCACACCACAACTGTAGTTGCAAAAACTGGAGGTGCAGCCCATTATACCCAGCACACACATACTTCATCCTAGTAATAGAAGGATAAACATTTAGCATGAAATTACTAAATATAGTATGGCATGTGCGCTCAATCCACTCGTACATCTAAAACATACATAAATCCTCAAGTAGGTTTATGTAAATTCAAATGACCACTATAAGCAAACCAAAACATCCATAGACCCACAAGTAAAACATACCAATACCAAGTTATAAAAGCTCAAATCACCACTATACAAATAAAATAGTATGTTGCTAAGCAACACCTATATAATATTATAGTACTTGTAACCAGACGCTGGAATATCTCAAACTAGTCAATTAAAGACAGTAAGTTTCCTGTAAAATATCACGGCCTATAATAGTCACACAATGTAGCCAACCTACGTAGTAAAGTCACAAGTCCATCTCACAGTTTGCAACTTACCAGGATACCACCGCCCACAATTATTACATCCCTATTATAATGCAAATATACCATAGTCGTATACTATTATAACAAAAAAACCTGGGAGACAACAGGGATACACATATATAACAAACCAAGCCACCCACCACTACCAACAGTAAAAAGTCAAACCAAAACCGATAAAGGAAGATGATTACTGGATTATTTTCATTTATACCATGTGAGGCCACTGTGCCCAACACATGAATTTAACAACTCTCACATGTACTGTAAGTAATCTGTTCCCACCCAATATGGGTGTGTGTACTCGGTCAATCAATATACACTTCTGAATGGCAATCTGATTACTTTTTTCTGCAAAATGTATAGCAACCAGCTTGTCTGACGTACCCGTTGCAGTGCTGCTCGAATGGATGCCCTGTGATTGGCCATTCGCTTCCTAAAATTTCTAGTTGTTAGGCACATCTGCACCTGAAATTCATCGCCAGCTTGTTGAGGTGTAGGGTGATAATGTCATGTACCAGTAGTAAAAGTACTTTGCCGGCCGGAACTTTGCTTATCTTGAACGTCTGTCCTGCTTTTAGAAAAGGAAGTGCGCAAAACCCAAACCTGTTTCAGTGACATGATGTTATCACGGTACACCTCAACAAAGTTGGCGATGAATTTCAGCAGCTGTTGTGCCCTTTAGACACAGAAATCTGATCACACTACACACTTCAATGTTTGACCATGTTTTGATAGTGTGGGCTGGCTCCTCCCTCTATGCCCCTCTACCAGACTCGGTTTAGAAAGTGTGCCCGGGGCACGCTGAAGGAAGCTCCTGAAGAGTTTTCTGCATTTATATTCTATGTTTGTTGTTTTCAGGCAGGGCTGGTTGGCACCAGCCTGACTGCTTCATGGGACTTAGAGGGGGGGAACTGCCCAACCTCTTGAAGGGTTAATGGTCCCGTTCCCCGCTGACAGGACACTGAGCTCCTGAGGGAACTATTCGCAAGCCCCACCATGACGAGCGTACATTCCCGCAGCACGCCGCCACCCCTAACAGCCAGAAAAATGAAGAATGGTGAGTACTGAGACGGCGTATGGCAGCATGAGGGGACGGAGACGCACGGCTTCTAAACGGGGTGGAATGCGTCTCCAGACACAGTACACAGCTGCGTCCTCCGTACACTGTACACAGTACCCAGACTGGCAACGCAGCCTTAAAACGGTTTCTCTCCATTTTAAGCACCAGATTCCTTAGCCAGTATAAAAAAAGCGGGAAGACCGCGTGCCATTGAAGGGGCGGGACTTCACTATGAGAGGATCCAGCAGCTCACCAGCGCTATTTTCCCTCTGCAGTGGACACAGATGCTGACAGGTCAGGGACGCGCAGACCACCAGTGTGATTCCAGATTACCTCAGCGGTACCAGGGGGTCATAGCAGGGGGGAGCGACTATTAGTGTACAAAGTCCCCTATCAGGGTGCTTAGTCTGCGACCCGGCTAAACTTGGCATTAGCGATAAGGGCGCGGTGGGGGCTGGCTTCAAACAACTCTGTGTCTCCCTGAAGGGCTCTTTGTGGGTTAATTGTGTTTAACCTGTGTGTGCGTGTGTGTGTGTGCGCTGTCACATTTACATTATGTCAGGCAGAGTGTGTTACTTGTACAGCGGAGTGTTCCTCTTCACCAGGGGGCTCACTACTGGGTACTCAGGGTTCACAAGCTAGTGGGGCTGAACCGGAGTGGGTTAATTCTCTCAATGGAATGATTTCCACTCTTTCTACAAAATTGTCCCGGAATGAGAAAGAGACGCAATACTTAAAACAAACTGGGGATGAGTTTATGAACAGAGACTCAGTACCCAAAAAAGCGTCTCATTCCACACCCAATTGTCAACAAAAGCGATCTCTGGCCCATATCCTGCAATCTGACGCTGATGGGTCAGAACTGGAGGAGGGTGGGGTAGACTTGGAGGGGGGGGATGTGGCTCTGTCACAGGGAATAGAGACTCTTATAGAGATTATCAGAGATGTTCTGCATATTCCTGATAAGGTGTAAGAGGAGAGTAAGGAATCTTATTTTAATGTAAAGAAGTCCTCAGTTACTTTTCCTGTGTCAAAGGAATTGAATACCCTGTTTGAAGAACCATAGGTTAATCCTGATCAGAAATTTCAGATCCCTAAAAGGTTGCTCTCATCTTTTACTTTTCCTCTGGAGGATAGGAAAAAATGGGGAAATCCACCGATAGTGGACGCATCAGTCTCTAGGCTGTAACGTAAAATTGTATTGCCTGTTCCTGGTGCAGCCTCCCTAAAAGACACGGCTGATCGTAAAATTGAGACTACACTCAAATCATTGTACACAGCTGCTGGGGTGGCCCAAAGACCCACTATTGCATGTGTGTGGATCACTAAAGCCATTGCGAAATGGTCTGGTAACCTAACTGAGGGGTTAGATTACTTATCTAGGGGGGATGTTGTCTTACTCCTGCAGCATATACAGTACTCTGCAAACTTTATGGTAGAAAATTCGTGCCAGGATCCCTGGGTCATAGATCTTATTTCCCAGGGCTACAGACTGGAGTTCCAAGAGCTTCCACATCACAGATTCTTCAAATCAGGCTTGCCAGTTTCACAAGAGGCAAGCATAACTTTACAGCATGCCATCCAAAAACTGGTGCAGACTCAGGTCATTGTTCCAGTTCCACCTCATCTACTAAACAAGGGGTACTATTCCAAATTGTTCGTAGTACCGAAGCTGGAAGGTTCAGTAAGACCGATTCTGAACCTAAAGTTTTTGAACCCGTACTTACGAGTGTTCAAATTCAAGATGGAGTCTCTGAGAGCAGTGATCTCAGGTCTGGAGGAGGGGGAATTCCTAGTGTCTCTGTATATCAAGGATGCGTACCTTCATATTCCGATCTGGCAGCTTCATCAGGCTTATCTATGGTTTGCACTGCAGGACTGTCACTACCAGTTCCAGGCCCTGCGATGTGGTCTCTCCACGCCACCGAGGGTGTGCACCAAGATGATGGCAGAGATGATGTTTCTACTCCGCAAACAGGGAGTGGTTCCATACCTGGACGATCTCCTGATAAAAGCGCCGTCCAGGGAGAGGTTGCTGGACAGCATTGCTCTCTCAACCAAACTCCTCCAGGATCACTGGTAGATTCTGAACCTTCCGAAATCTCACCTAGAGCCAACACGGAGGCTCCCATTCCTTGGAATGATACTGGACACAGAGTCACAAAAGGTGTTCCTCCCTTTGCAAAAGGCATTGGTAATCCAGTCGATGGTTCAGGATGACCTGAAGCCATACCGGGTGTCGGTGCATTCGCCTTCTGGGGAAAATGGTGGCCTCTTACGAGGCACTTCAATACGGAAGGTTTCACGCAAGACCCTTCCAGCTCGATCTGTTGGACAAATGGTACGGATCGCATCTTCACATGCACCAGAGTATCCGTCTGTCGCCAAAGGCCAGGATCTACTTTCTGTGGTGGCTACAGTCTTCTCACCTCATCGCAGGGCGGAGGTTCGGAATTCAGAACTGAATTCTGTTAACCACAGACGCAAGCCTCAGAGGTTGGGGAGCAGTCACTCAGGGTGTGCAGTTTCATGGAAGATGGTCAAGTCACGAAGTCATCCTTCCAATCAACATTCTGGAACTCAGGGCCATAGACAACGTCCTTCTGCAGGCCTCGCATCTTCTTCAAGATCGGGCAATTCAGGTCCAGTCGGACAATATGACGGCAGTAATGTACATAAACCGACAGGGCGGAACGAAAAGCAGAGCAGCAATGTCAGAGGTGTCAAGATTTCTCCTCTGGGCAGAAAGGAACGCTGTGGCGTTGTCAGCGGTCTTTATTCCGGGAGTAGACAACTGGGAAGCAGACTTCCTCAGCAGACACAACCTGCACCCGGAGGAGTGGGGCTTTCACCCGGAAGTGTTCAGGTGCTTGACAAGTTGATGGGGATATCCACAGATCGACATGATGGCCGCTTGTCTCAACAAGAAGCTCAGGCGGTATTGTTCCAGGTCGAGAGACCCACAGGCGGTGGCGATAGACGCCCTGACGACTCCACGGGTCTGCCAGATGGTGTACGTGTTTTCTTTACTTCCTCTGATCCCAAGAATTTTTTTAAACGAATAAAAAGGGAAAAGGTTCAAGCAATACTCATTGCTCCGGACTGGCCAAGAAGGGCCTGGTACGTGGACCTTCTGGAGATGCTCCTTGAAGATCCGTGGCCTCTACCTCTTCGCGAGGATCTTCTGCAACAGGGCCCGTTCGTCTATCAGGATTTATCGCTGCTACGGTTGATGGCATGGAAGTTGAACGGCTGATTCTAGCCAGAAGAGGGACCCCTAACAAGGTTATCCCGACTATGATCCAAGCCAGGAAGGGGGTAACGTCTGAGCATTACCATTGTATTTGGAAGAAATATGTCTCTTGGTCTGAGAGCAGTAATTCATCTGGGACGTTTACTGCTTTTTCTGCTGGCAGGCGTGGATGTGGGCCTGCGTCTGGGCTCCATAACAAGTTCAGATTTCGGCCTTGTCCATTTTCTTTCAGAAACAATTGGCTTCTCTCCCTGAGGTCCAGATTGAAAGGTGTTCTGTACATCCAACCTCCCTTTGTGCCTCCCACAGCACCTTCGGATCTCAATGTGGTGCTGCAGTTCCTCCAATCGGACTGGTTTGAACCGTTACAGGAGGTGGATGTAAAATATCTTACGTGGAAGACTGTCACACTGTTGGCCTTGGCTTCAGCAAGACGTGTGTCGGAGCTGGGGACTTTGTCTCAAAAAAGTCCCTATTTAATTTTCCATGAACTCAGAACTCGTCAGCAATTTCTTCCTAAAGTGGTGTCCGCATTTCACATCAACCAACCTATTGTGGTTCCAGTTGTCAGACACCTCTGCTACTTCAAAGTCTTTGGATGTTGTGAGGGCTTTGAAGGTGTATGTGAAAAGAACAGCTCGTCACAGAAAGATGGACTCGCTGTTTGTTCTTTATGATCCCAATAAGATTGGGTGTCCTGCTTCAAAGCAGACGATTGCACGCTGGATCAGACTTACTATCCAGCATGCTTATTCCACGGCAAGTTTGCCATGTCCAAAATCTGTACCACTCTACTAGGTCGGTGGGTTCTTCCTGGGTGGCTGTCCGGGGTGTCTCGGCTTTACAGCTCTGCCAAGCAGCTACTTGGTCAGGTTCGAATACGTTTGCAAAGTTCTACAAGTTCGATACTTTGGCCTCTGCGGACCTTCAGTTTGGTCAATCAGTTCTGCAGGAACCTCAGCACTTTCCCACCCGGTTTGGGAGCTTTGATACATCCCCATGGTACTAAATGAACCTCAGTATCCTCTAGGACATAAGAGAAAATAGGATTTTAATTACCTACCGGTAAATCCTTTTCTCGTAGTCCGTAGAGGATACTGGGCGCCCACTCAGTGCTTCATTTTTCCTGCACTGTTACTTGGTTAAGTAATGTTGGTTCGGCTGTTGATGTTCCTATTTCAAGTTTGGTTAGCTTGGCTTTCCTCCTGTGTGTGCTGGTTCGGAATCTCACCACTATCCGTATCTATCCTTCTCTCAAAGTATGTCAGTCTCCTCGGGCACAGTTTCCTAGACTGAGTCTGGTAGGAGGAGCCAGCCTACACTATCAAATTCTTAAAGTGCCCATGGCTCCTAGTCGACCCGTCTATAGCCCATGGTACTAAATGGACCCCAGTATCCTCTACGGACTACGAGAAAAGGATTTACCGGTAGGTAATTAAAATCCTATTTCTCTGACGTCCTAGTGGATGCTGGGACTCCGTCAGGACCATGGGGAATAGCGGCTCCGCAGGAGACAGGGCACAAAATTTAAAAGTTTGACCACTAGGTGGTGTGTACTGGCTCCTCCCCCTATGACCCTCCTCCAAGCCTCAGTTAGGTTTTTGTGCCCGTCCGAGCAGGGTGCAATCTAGGTGGCTCTCCTAAAGAGCTGCTTAGAAAAAGTTTGTTAGGTTTTTTATTTTCAGTGAGTCCTGCTGGCAACAGGCTCACTGCAACGAGGGACTTAGGGGAGAAGAAGTGAACTCACCTGCGTGCAGGATGGATTTGCTTCTTAGGCTACTGGACACTAGCTCCAGAGGGACGATCACAGGTACAGCCTGGATGGGTCACCGGAGCCGCGCCGCCGACCCCCTTGCAGATGCCGAATAGAGAAGAGGTCCAGAAACCGGCGGCAGAAGACGTCTCAGTCTTCATGAGGTAGCGCACAGCACTGCAGCTGTGCGCCATTGCTCTCCGCACACTTCACACCAGCGGTCACTGAGGGTGCAGGGCGCTGGGGGGGGCGCCCTGGGCAGCAATGTAATATACCTATTCTGGCTAAAATATATCACATATAGCCCCTGGGGCTATATGGATGTATTTAACCCCTGCCAGGTTCCAAAAAAAACGGGAGAAGAAGCCCGCCGAAAAGGGGGCGGGGCCTATTCTCCTCAGCACACAGCGCCATTTTCCTGCCCAGCTCCGCTGCGAGGAAGGCTCCCAGGACTCTCCCCTGCACTGCACTACAGAAACAGGGTAAAAACAGAGAGGGGGGGCACTTATTGGCGATATTTATAATATTTGAGCTGCTATAAAGGGAACACACTTATTAAGGTTGTCCCTATATATATTTATAGCGCTTGGGTGTGTGCTGGCAAACTCTCCCTCTGTCTCCCCAAAGGGCTAGTGGGGTCCTGTCTTCTATCAGAGCATTCCCTGTGTGTCTGCTGTGTGTCGGTACGTGTGTGTCGACATGTATGAGGACGATGTTGGCGTGGAGGCGGAGCAATTGCCTGTAATGGTGATGTCACCCCCTAGGGAGTCGACACCAGAATGGATGGCTTTGTTTATGGAATTACGGGATAGTGTCAGCACGCTACAAAAGTCGGTTGACGACATGAGACAGCCGGCAAACCAGTTAGTACCTGTCCAGGCGTCTCAGACACCGTCAGGGGCTGTAAAACGCCCTTTACCTCAGTCGGTCGACACAGACCCAGACACTGACACTGAATCCAGTGTCGACGGTGAAGAAACAAACGTATTTTCCAGTAGGGCCACACGTTATATGATCACGGCAATGAAGGAGGCTTTGCATATCTCTGATACTGCAAGTACCACAAAAAGGGGTATTATGTGGGGTGTGAAAAAACTACCGATAGTTTTTCCTGAATCAGAGGAACTGAATGAAGTGTGTGATGAAGCGTGGGTTACCCCAGATAGAAAACTGCTAATTTCAAAGAAGTTATTGGCATTATACCCTTTCCCGCCAGAGGTTAGGGCGCGCTGGGAAACACCTCCTAGGGTGGATAAGGCGCTCACACGCTTATCAAAGCAAGTGGCGTTACCGTCTCCTGATACGGCCGCCCTCAAGGATCCAGCTGAAAGGAGGCTGGAGAATACATTAAAAAGTATATACACACATACGGGTGTTATACTGAGACCAGCAATCGCCTCAGCCTGGATGTGCAGTGCTGGCGTGGCTTGGTCGGAGTCACTGTCTGAAAATATTGATACCCTGGATAGGGACAGTATTTTACTGACTATAGAGCAGTTAAAGGATGCATTTCTTTATATGCGAGATGCACAGAGAGATATTTGCACTCTGGCATCAAGAGTAAGTGCGATGTCCATATCTGCCAGAAGAAGTTTATGGACGCGCCAGTGGTCAGGTGATTCGGATTCCAAACGACATATGGAAGTATTGCCGTATAAGGGGGAGGAATTATTTGGGGTCGGTCTATCGGATCTGGTGGCCACGGCAACGGCCGGAAAATCCACCTTTTTACCCCAGGTCACCTCCCAGCAGAAAAAGCCGCAGGCTTTTCAGCCGCAGTCCTTTCGTTCCTATAAGAACAAACGAGCAAAAGGACATTCCTATTTGCCCCGAGGCAAAGGAAAGGGTAAGAGACTGCAACAAGCAGCTCCTTCCCAGGAGCAGAAGCCCTCCCCGGCTTCTACAAAGGCGTCAGCATGACGCTGGGACCTTACAAGCAGACTCAGGGGCGGTGGGGGGTCGCCTCAAACATTTCAGCGCACAGTGGGCTCACTCGCAGGTGGACCCCTGGATCCTGCAGGTAGTATCTCAGGGTTACAGGTTGGAATTCGAGAAGTCCCCTCCTCGCCGTTTCCTAAAGTCTGCTTTGCCAACGTCTCCCTCCGACAGGGCGACGGTATTGGAGGCCATTCACAAGCTGTATTCTCAGCAGGTGATAGTCAAGGTACCCCTCCTACAACAGGGACAGGGGTATTACTCCACGCTATTTGTGGTACCGAAGCCGGACGGCTCGGTAAGACCGATTCTAAATCTAAAATCTCTGAACCTGTACATACAAAAATTCAAGTTCAAGATGGAGTCACTCAGAGCAGTGATAGCGAATCTGGAAGAAGGGGATTTTATGGTGTCCTTGGACATCAAGGATGCTTACCTTCATGTTCCAATTTGTCCTTCACACCAAGGGTACCTCAGGTTCGTGGTCCAAAACTGTCATTAGTTTCAGACGCTGCCGTTTGGATTGTCCACGGCACCCTGGGTCTTTACCAAGGTAATGGCCGAAATGATGATCCTTCTTCGAAGAGAAGGCGTCTTAATTATCCCTTACTTGGACGATCTCCTGATAAGGGCAAGATCCAGAGAACAGCTGGAGGTCGGAGTAGCACTAACCCAAGTAGTGCTCCAACAACACGGGTGGATTCTGAATTTTCCAAAATCCCAACTGATCCCGACGACACGTCTGTTGTTCCTAGGGATGATTCTGGACACTGTTCAGAAAAAGGTATTTCTTCCGGAGGAGAAAGCCAGGGAGTTATCCGATCTAGTCAGGAACCTCCTAAAACCAGGAAAAGTATCTGTGCATCAATGCACAAGAGTCCTGGGAAAAATGGTAGCTTCTTACGAAGCGATTCCATTCGGCAGATTCCATGCACGAACTTTTCAGTGGGATCTGCTGGACAAATGGTCCGGATCGCATCTGCAGATGCATCAGCGGATAAAATTGTCCACAAGGACAAGAGTGTCTCTGCTATGGTGGTTGCAGAGTGCTCATCTGTTAGAGGGCCGCAGATTCGGCATACAGAACTGGGTCCTAGTGACCACGGATGCCAGCCTGAGAGGCTGGGGAGCGGTCACACAGGGAAGAAACTTCCAGGGCGTGTGGTCAAGCCTGGAGACGTCTCTTCACATAAATATACTGGAGCTAAGAGCAATCTACAATGCTCTAAGCCTGGCAAAACCTCTGCTTCAGGGTCAGCCGGTGTTGATTCAGTCGGACAACATCACGGCAGTCGCCCACGTAAACAGACAGGGCGGCACAAGAAGCAGGAGGGCAATGGCAGAAGCTGCAAGGATTCTCCGCTGGGCAGAAAATCATGTGTTAGCACTGTCAGCTGTGTTCATCCCGGGAGTGGACAACTGGGAAGCAGACAAGACTTACCGCGGCTGCGTTTGACGGCATGGCGGTTGAACGCCGAATCCTAAGGGAAAAAGGCATTCCGGAAGAGGTCATCCCTAACCTGGTAAAAGCCAGGAAGGAGGTGACTGCACAACATTATCACCGCATTTGGAGAAAATATGTTGCGTGGTGTGAGGCCAGGAAGGCCCCGACGGAGGAATTTCAACTGGGTCGATTCCTACATTTCCTGCAAACAGGATTGTCTATGGGCCTCAAATTAGGGTCCATTAAGGTTCAAATTTCGGCCCTGTCGATTTTCTTCCAGAAAGAATTGGCTTCAGTTCCTGAAGTCCAGACTTTTGTAAAAGGAGTACTACATATACAGCCCCCGGTTGTGCCCCCAGTGGCACCGTGGGATCTTAATGTAGTTTTGGATTTTCTCAAATCCCATTGGTTTGAGCCACTCAAATCGGTGGATTTGAAATATCTTACATGGAAAGTAACCATGCTACTGGCCCTTGCTTCAGCCAGGAGAGTGTCAGAATTGGCGGCTTTATCGTATAAAAGCCCATATCTGATTTTCCATTCGGACAGGGCAGAACTGCGGACGCGTCCTCACTTTCTGCCTAAGGTGGTTTCAGCGTTTCACCTGAACCAGCCTATTGTGGTGCCTGCGGCTACTAGCGATTTGGAGGATTCCAAGTTGCTGGACGTTGTCAGAGCATTGAAAATATATATTTCAAGGACGGCTGGAGTCAGAAAATCTGACTCGCTGTTTATACTGTATGCACCCAACAAGCTGGGTGCTCCTGCTTCTAAGCAGACGATTGCTCGTTGGATTTGTAGCACAATTCAACTTGCACATTCTGTGGCAGGCCTGCCACAGCCTAAATCTGTCAAGGCCCATTCCACAAGGAAGGTGGGCTCATCTTGGGCGGCTGCCCGAGGGGTCTCGGCATTACAACTCTGCCGAGCAGCTACGTGGTCAGGGGAGAACACGTTTGTAAAATTCTACAAATTTGATACCCTGGCTAAGGAGGACCTGGAGTTCTCTCATTCGGTGCTGCAGAGTCATCCGCACTCTCCCGCCCGTTTGGGAGCTTTGGTATAATCCCCATGGTCCTGACGGAGTCCCAGCATCCACTAGGACGTCAGAGAAAATAAGATTTTACTTACCGATAAATCTATTTCTCGTAGTCCGTAGTGGATGCTGGGCGCCCATCCCAAGTGCGGATTGTCTGCAATACTTGTACATAGTTATTGTTACAAAAAAATCGGGTTGTTATTGTTGTGAGCCGTCTGTTCAGAGGCTCCTACGTTTGTCATACTGTTAACTGGGTTCAGATCACAAGTTGTACGGTGTGATTGGTGTGGCTGGTATGAGTCTTACCCGGGATTCAAAATCCTTCCTTATTGTGTACGCTCGTCCGGGCACAGTATCCTAACTGAGGCTTGGAGGAGGGTCATAGGGGGAGGAGCCAGTACACACCACCTAGTGGTCAAACTTTTAAATTTTGTGCCCTGTCTCCTGCGGAGCCGCTATTCCCCATGATCCTGACGGAGTCCCAGCATCCACTACGGACTACGAGAAATAGATTTATCGGTAAGTAAAATCTTATTTTTCTGCCAGCTCCGCCATCTTACAGCTGATGATGGAACAAGTATGACTGATACGAGGTGCAGTCTAATGGCCATGAGGGGCAGCAGTGGTCTACCTACACTGGACTGGTGGGAAATTAGTATGAAATAAAGAATTTTACACGCGTGAGAGGTTTTGTTACCTTACTTATTGAAGCAACCTCATATTTTAAAAACATTGGGCAAAATGTAAGGCTCAGTAGGTAGAACCTGAAAATTTAATGCGGTTCTCACATTCAGTGTAAAGCCCGGCATGCTTCGTAAATATAGACCTTAGTCATCTCTCTCTACCCATTGCCTCCCATGGTCTCCTCAAATTGAGTGTTCTACAGGGTGCTATTGCCTGGTGTTCTATGATATCTTATCAACATACCACCAGACAATAGCAGAATACTCAACTTACCGCCTTGAGGTTTTAAAATCACTGTGGGGGTCATTCAGACCCTGCCACTGTTGCAGCACACAGCGCAGTTGGGCGGTGGGGACAAACTGTGCAGCGGCCGCATTGCGGCTGCGCAGACTTTTACATTGAGGCCGCATCCGTGAACGATCCGGCCACAATGTGAGCGACAGCTGCTGGCGTTCAAGGGGCGGTGACAGGGGTTGGGGCGAGGTGAATGGGGGCGGCCAGGACCGTTTTTGGAGTGGCTGCGTGACGTCACGCGCAGCTGTTCCGGAAAAAAAGATGGTAATTGACAGTGCAGCCAGGGGTCAACCGTAGATCCAATGCACGGACTTATAAGGGGGCGGCCTCACACATGCTGGGCAGCCTTGCCCTGTGCTGGGCGACCCACAGCATGTGTGGAGATGAACTCAGATCTGGCTGTGTATGCAGCTATCTGCGTTTATCTCTAAATAACCCCATGTGTGTTTACATCTGTGTTTCTTTCTTGAGTTGCAACATTTTTACACTTTAAAAATATTGAAATGCGGCACAACTTTATTCTCGTGTTAGTGCACACTACCAGTGCAATAGGGGATGTATGCAAAAGTTTGACACCACAATGTTGACAGTTATGTCGACGTTGGTAAAATGCCAACAGGCACCAATTGACATTCTCAGAATGTTGACATACTGTAGGGTTAGCCAGCGGGAGGGTTAGGTTACATTTACTCATTGGAACTCCACATGACCACCAGGACACAGAAGCTGCACGGTCATCAATTCATCATTATAACCATGTGGACCTTATCATGACATAGAGAATGTCGACATATCGTACCCAACCTGTACAATAGATAGCATTGGTGAAAGCACAGTGCGTTACAAATATGCTAAAAAGGAATGACTAAAGAGCATGTTTATTTTCAAACGTTTTATCCATCGTCCTATATGTGAACGAGTCCTTAATGTGCCATGCTGCAGTACAAAGTTGAACCTATCTACTGCAATCTAAACTAATTCAGGGGTAAATATACTAAAGTGCAGGTTTACAAAAGTGCAGATGTTGCTTATAGCAGCAATTCAGATTCTGGCACCTAGTTCATATTTAAAACTGAAAGCCAGACTATTGGCAACACCTGCACGTTTGGAAACCCACACCTTCATCAATTTACGACATAATAAGGGGGGAATTCCAGTCACAATAATTAATGGCCGCTTAATGTTGCAATTCAATTGTTTGGGTGCACTTTAATTATCGCCATATAAAGCGGCTAAACTAATTGGCCCGAAGGGACAAGTGCTGTTTGGGCACCCAAATATCTGACTTTTCTCACATTTCAGGTCGCCACAATTTAACTGCTCCGTAGGTCGCCCAAAACTAATAGTCGAGTTAAAAACAATTGAATTCCTCCCTGTGTCACATGGGACATTTCTTACATATGTGATTCATTTACCTCACATAGCCAGGTTATTGTTATCAGAGAGATCTGTTATCTCCATGTACTTTCCTCATATTAAAAGAAGTATATAATCCATGACATTGGTTTATAACCTAGACCTGTCTCGCATTATTTCACATACAGTATACTGTATGTGAGTTATTGGTGAAGGGATAATCATGTTTCTCAATATTAAATGTCTCTAAACAGTGGTGTGAAGTATTAATGGAAGACGCATGCTCTCCTCAGCATTCACATAGTAAATACATTCTCTTATTACTGTACTGTATATCTAACTTTGAGAGGTATATGACCATCTTGCTACCGTATATACTAATGGAGATTTATCAAAGATTTGAAAGAGGTAAAATACCAACCAATCAGCTCCTGTCATTTTTCAAACACCGACAGAAGCTGATTGGTTGGTACTTTATCTCTCTCCAAGCTTTGATAAATATCCCCCTATGCATCTCAATATATCACACAAAGAGAAATAGAGGGGAATATATGACCTCCGCTCAGACTGTGTTTTATTGTTTTAGCCATGTGGGGCAATCTACAGTACATAGCAGTAACCGTAGTAGTCAGTGTAGAATTTGTCTGTGCCCTTCATGGTGGTATTTCTGAGCATGGTGCTTCTTTTTCCTATTTCAGGATCTATGATAAAGGATATTCTTGTTATGTATGTCCAGCCTTCTGTGGGGTGATCTTTTGTTATTCATGATTCTGGTGTTCCAGACTGATAAGGAGGAAATGGAGTAATACTGTCTCCTACCTGTACTGTATAAATGCAGACTCTGCTCGTTTTCTTGTGTGTCCTATGTGAAGTGCACTTTCCTGTAACACTGGGGTGCTTACAAAGCTCAACTCATTTCCTTTTAGTGCAGAAGAGGAAGGGGCTTTTCTACAACTTTCTGGCTGCTGTCCAAGGGTCACACGAGACAAAAAATTTGTGTAATTGGCTTTTCATTCGCCTGCTGTGCTGGTCTTTCTGGCAGGTGCTTGGCAGGTTTTCTGCTTTGTCTTACGTTTCTTTATATGCAGTAGGAAGCAGCACTCTGCACCCTGTCAATATTCTTTCTGCTTTCCTGTCCTTCTCCCTGTCCATACTGTTTGGGTGTACAGTAGGCCTCTCCTAGTCATGTAGTGGCTTATATATAACTGGTGCACACAGTCCCCTGGGTCCAGGGAGGCCCACATCGCACACCTTATTATTATTTATTACCAGTTATTTATATAGCGCGCACATATTCCGCAGCACTGTACAGAGAATATTTTGCCATTCACATCAGTCCCTGCCCCAGTGGAGCTTACAATCTATATTCCCTATCTCATATACACACAGTCACATTCACGGTAGAGTTAATTTTCTTGGGAGCCAATTAACCTACCCCCCGAGGCCTGCGTTGTCGGTTGCACCACTGCACAAATCACCAGGAATATGGGGAGGGGGGTGATAATACCAGTGTATTTTGCTTGGACAGTAAGAAAATAGCCGGGGAATTGGTCACGCACCATTTCCCCAGAGACCTGCGCATCTGCACTGGAGTCTGGTACAGCAATAGGGTCTCCTAATGACCCATGTGCTCTGAGTCGCACTGCGCTGCCAGATAGAGAGGAGGGGGCCCAGACAGAGACTACACACAGGTCCCCTCCTCTCTTAACACGCAACTGTAGTCATGTGATCATTTTCTCTTTTTTTAACCAAATAAATTCTTGGTATGAGGGCAATTAAGCCCAATGTAGTTTTCTCTAACATCCATAAGGGATACTGGGGGTCACTTAGTATGATGGGGTATAGATGGCATCCAAAGGAGCCGGTACACTTTGAATTCTTCAAACAGAGTGTGCTGGCTCCTCCCTCTATGCCACCCCATAGCCCAGTTTAGAAAAATGTGCCCTCAGGAGAGGATGCACACTCTGGAGCTCCAGAGGATTTTTCTTCAGTTTAATTTAAAGTTTTATTTTTTCAGGTAGGCTGTTGGGCAACATTTTACACACACAGGAGACATTTGCCAGTATAAAGGATCCTGTAGCTCTGGCGCCATAAAAGGGGGCGGAGCTATTTCAGAGCAGGCTTTATAGCGCCACTCTCTGCATTTTCAGCGCTGCAGCAAGACAGCAAGCTCCTCTAAGGGATAATCCCCAGCCATACACTGGTACAGGGGTGTAGTTCAGGGGGAGAGCCAGCTGTGGGAACCTTGTATTAGGCTCCTCACACATAAAACAATCATATAGCCTAACGTTCTCACTTAGTTTGTTATAGGCTGGGTGTTGGTCCTGCCTCTGTGGGTTTTCTCCACACATAGTGGGCTGGGCAGGCTTGCTTGTACCTGTGTGTGTGTGTTATTGTCTCCCTGTCAGCATTTGAAGAAAGCTGTGTGTAATGTCTGTCACACCAGGTTTTCTCCGTTCCCTGCAGATTCTCTCGTGTGAGCAATGTAGCCAACCTTCACAAGACACTGGGGTTTCCGGTGGTGATTTACAAGAACCAACTTGGTTAAATTCTATTAAATCTATGATGGCTGACATGGCAAATGAGTTAACTACTGCCAGACAGGAGTGGTAACAGTAACAACAGTCTACGGCTGCTCTGGCTAAGAATAAGACTGATGGCAGACGGGTGCCTCCTCTCTCACAACCACTAACCCAAAACCGTGGGTTACTTGACACACTCTCCGAGTCCGAGGAGGAGGTACCAGAGATGGAGGAGGGGGGGGATCTGGAATCTACTGCTGAGGTAGAAGATTTCTCTCCAGCACAGGGCGTGTAATCACTTATACTTGCTATAAAATATGTTTTACATATCCCTGGTAATGAAGCGGAGGTACAGCAGTCTTTTTTTTTTCTTTACGCAGAAAAAAGCACGTCACTTTTCCTGATTCTAAGGAACTGGATAATCTTTTCAGAGAACCCTGGGTTAATCCTGATAAGAAATTCTAAGTGACAAAGAAATGAATTGCCGCTTTCCCTTTTGCCCATGAGGGGAGGAAGATCTGGGAAACTCCACCTGCTGTTGATGCTTCGGTTTCACGCCTGTCAAAAAAGACTGCCAGTTCTTGGGGCTAATGCCCTAAAGGAACCGGATGACCGGAAAATAGGAAACACTTTGAAATCTATTTACCTAGCAGCAGGAGCGTCCAGAAGGCCTATTGTTGCAGGATGTTGGGTAACACACACCATTCATACCTGGGAAGGTAACCTTCAGGAGGGCCTAAGTGGAGATAAGTCCCTGGCAGAAATAGTGACGCTGATAAAGTATATCCAGGAATTTGCACATTTCCTTTGTGAGACCGTCAAAGACATAGGCATTATTAATGCTCAAACTACTACCATGGCGGTTTCTGCACGCAGGGCTTTGTGGGTAGCGGACGCCGAGTCAAAAAAGAGTGTGGAAGCTTTGCCTTTCACAGGAGATTGGCTATTCGGAGGTGAATTAGACACATGGATTTCGAAGGCTACCACTGGAAAGTCCACGTACCTACCATCTGTGGCTCCACCGGGTAGACGTTCTTACCCGGGACCTTCCCTGCAGTCCTTTCGGACCACAAGGTTTAAGGGTAAATCCAGAGGCGCAATAATTGCAGCAAGAGGCACCAGAGGTAAGACACGGAAACCTGCTGCCACAGGATCTCAGGATCAGAGCATCAGCTCTGTTTCCACAAAGACCTCAGCATGACGGTATCCCTCCACCCCTGGGGGATCTCAGGGTGGGAGCTCGCCTGAGATTCTTCAGCCTCATTTAGAGAAGCTCCTGCCAGGATGCTTGGGTAAAAGACCTGATCTCCCAGGGCTACAAACTGGAGTTCGAAAGTTCTCCGTCTCACATATTTTTCAGATCATTGTGTGTTTCAGGGGCACTGCTACTGTGGGCACTGTGTAAGCGGCACTGCTACTGCGGGCATTGTGTGTGTAAAGAGCACTAGTATGTGGAGCAATGTGAATAAGATTGTGCTACTGTGAGGTGTTATTTCTACTAGCATCCATAAGGGATATTGGGAACACATTAGTACAATGGGTATAGACGGGGTCCAAAGGAGCCAGTGCACTTTAAATTTCTTCCACTGGGTGTGCTGGCCCCTCCCCTCTATGCCCCCTACCACAGGCAGTTTAGAAAAAAGACCCCTCAGGAAAGGATGCACATTGTGGAACTCCAGAGAGATCTCTTCAATTTATTTTAAAACTGTTATTTTCGGTATGCCGTGTGGGCAACATACCTGCACCGTGGGAGTTTAGGGGGGGGGGGGTGCGCACTGGCCTCGTGAGGTGCAGAGCCGCTTCCCCGCTGCAGGACCACCGTCCTGAGGTGCTGTTTGTTCAGCGGGGCACTGCGCCTTAGCTGTCGCAGCATGCCGCACACCCCTAACGCTGCCTGAAGGTGATCGTCGGTGGTGAGTACATACTTGGGGGTTCCCCGGTTCATGGTGCGGCAAAAGCATGGGTAAGGCATACGGGTCCCTCCTGGGGGACCCGCTGTAGCCCCTGTGTGATACTGGCTGACATTAGCTGTACTTAACATTTATATGACACTACAGCGCATTTAGGAGACATAGCCAGTATAAATATGTAACAGTAGCTCAGGCGACATTACGGGGGGCAGAGCTATATCAGCGCTCAGCGGCATTTTCGCGCCTTCCTCTGCATAAGCAGCAGCAGCCTCACACAGCTCCTCTGGTCTGTCACACGCTGGATTACTGGTACAGGGTGTTTGAGTATGTGTTTGTGCACAATATTCCTCTAGGGGAATCCTAGTTAGAAACAGTTTAACTCGTATATCTATCTAAAAATGCTGACAGCCTCACTTAGGGCTCTGCAGTGGTGGTGTGCTGGTGTCCTCTTTTACTATTTGTCTCCTCTCACATGCAATAGGGCAGGCATGTTTGTAACTCAGTCTGTGTTGTATGTGTTATTGTGTGTTACTCCATAATGGTGAAACAAAAATTATGCAGTGTACATAATGCCTGATTCTCCCCTCCCTGGCTCCTTATCATGTGAGCAGTGTAGTCAGTCATCACAAAATGCTGACAATGTGGGGGAGAGTCACAAGCCCTCCTGGCTGGGGCTATCAAAAATATGTCTGATATGTTATCTCAACTGCTAATGCCAATAAAACACAAGAACTGCAACAAGCAATAGCAAGTCTAGCTGCCATGGCTGATGCTCCCCATCCCCCACTGTCTACTACAGGTGCACATAAACGTGCTTTACCTGCACTCCTATAAGATACTGATGATGATATACAGGATGATGTGGACCCCATAAGTGGTGACTCCACCCCTGCACACGGTATTGAACCCCTCATTTTGGCTATAAGGGATGTGCTAAAGCTCCCCCGGGAGGACACAACAAATCAGCAGTCATTTTTCCTCCAACAAGACAAACTGACAGTCACTTTTCCTGATTCATAGGAATTAGATGATTTGTTTAAATTAGCCTGGAAATATCAGGTGTCAAAACAATTTTTGCATACCTTCCCCTTTGCCCCTGAAGGCAGATAGTTCTGGGAAGAATCTACAGCTGTAGATGTTTCTGTCTTTTGCCTTTCCAAGAAGGCGGTACTCCCTGCCCCAGGATCCTTTACGGTAAAGGACCCGGTGGATAGGAAAATTGAGGCCACACTGAAATCTATCTACACTGCTGCAGGTGTATCTCAAAGACCAGTCATTGCAGGTCGCTGGATGGGCTACTCAAATTCAGGAGGGTCTCTCGGGGGGATATGACCCTGGTTACTACAGTTATTTTCCTCAAACACATTCAGGGCACGGCTGGAGTCCTCTGTGACTACCTAAAAGAGATTGGCAATATTAATGCTAGGACCACTGCTATGGCTGTATCTGCATGCAGAGCCATATGGTTGCATCAGTGGATTGCAGATGCTGACTCCAAACGCAATGTGGAATCTCTTCCCTTTACAGGTGAATGGCTCTTTGGAGGTGAATTGGACGCATGGATTTCCAAGGCTACTGCTGGAAAATCCACGTTTCTTCCCCCTGGGGCTCCCCCTGTTTGACGTACCTACCCGGGACCGTCTACCCAGTCCTTTCGGTCCACCAGATTTTGATCTAGGACTAGGGGTGCCTCCAACGCAGCTAGGGGCACCAGAGGTAAGCCTAAGAAACCAGCCATTGCCGGCTCTCAGGAACAGAGCACCAGTAAAGCTTCCGCCAAAGCTTCAACATGACGGTGCCCGCCCACCCCGAGTATCTCATGGTGGGAGCTCAGTTACGTCGCTTCAGCCACATCTGGGAAGGTTCCTGCCAGGATGTCTGAGTAAGAGACCTCATCTCTCAGGGTTACAGGCTGGAGTTCGACAATGCTCCTCCCCAATGATTTTTCAAATCAAGCTTACCAGCTTTGGAAAATATGCGTGTTACGCTGCTACTGGCCATCACAAAGTTGGTCCAGTCCCAGGACATTGTTCCAGTACCCCTGCATCAACAGGGACAAGGTTATTACTCCATCCTATTCGTAGTACCAAAACCAGACAGGTCTGTGAGACCCATTTTGAATCTGAAGTCCTTGAATCCTTACCCGAAGGTTTTCAAATTCAAGATGGAATCTTTAAGAGCGTTGATCGCAGGGCTGGAACCACACCAAATTCCTGGTATCCCTGGATATCAAGGGCGCCTACCTCCATATCCCAATTTGTAGAACAAAAAGAAAAAAAGGGCACAACAAAGTGACCCCCTGGCGCTGATTGGCAATTTACAATTAATGCATATATATGTCTTATAGTGTTTATAAAAAAAAAAATATATATATATATATATATATTTAATATTTAAATAATCCAGAAGCAGCTCACTGTAGATATGGGAGCTTCTCTCTCCCCTTCCTACATTACTCTAAAACAAGAAAAAAAGAACAGAAAGCGCTACTAGATTACTTATTAAAAAATTATTTTTATTATTTTTATTTATATTTTACTTTTTTAATTATTAATATAATGCTCCTTAGTTTACCTATATCTCAGAATACACATTACAGAATTTCCCTTTATACAATATTAAAAAAAAATATCTGGCCAGTTTAAAACAATAATAACACATTAAAAAAATAGATACTCTGCTCAGTGCAATACAATAAACAATTAGATACAAATGGATACCGCTGTTTCCTTTCAGTGTTACAAGGTGACCATGCTCCTAATTGAAGCTTAGGCTTTTCAGGTTTTTATAGCTGTGTTTAGAAGTAATTTTGTCACAGTTTCCCGTGCAGAGTGTAGAGTAGTGAATACAAGTCCACGCACTTATGGATTCAAATGATGTTAACTTTCAAAAAAGATTGAACCAAACAGCAATTTCAGTGGCTGTTCCTTTCCATTTAGAAGGTGTATATAACAGCTATAAATTAAATACGTGTAGTTTTAGCGTGTGTAAGCCGGAATATAACCTTCATTGAAAGAAAAAGGATATTTTTACAAATCAGCTGATGGTTATATGCTGATTAGATATATAGCATAAAGTCACTTGATTGCTTTCAGATGAGCAGCTGAACATGTGATCTTTTTACTCCAAATGGACATGGATACTTTTTCTACACCTCAGCTGGTGTTATAACATGGCCATGTTGTGTGAGAATAATTACCACATAACCTCCTGGGTTCAGATCCTTTTCGCTCCCGGCTCTGGTGCCCAAATGCCTGTATAAGAGCCTTATCCGGAGATCCTTGGATGTTTGCCCAGCGCAATGAGGTAGATCTGTGGTGTAGTCCTCGTAGGTAAATAGGAGCAGAGTGATACACGTTTCTCCGCCTACAGCACTCGGCGGCTTCCTCAGTCAGATATTTTAAACTATGCCGCTCTCCTCGCTTTTATCCCCGGCATCTCTCAAGTACGCCTGCGCGCACTGTCTGCGCTCCAAGCCTCATTTCTCACATCGCGGCTGTGGGTTATTTAGCTCAATTAGCACTATGCACTCGGTCACGCTCCATTCTTGTGCAGACATCCATCAGCTGTCAACATAATCTAATTAAGACCCCACACGTAATTCAGTCCACATAACTTATAGTGAAGCTTTTACACATATCTTGTTGTGGTGTTTATAAAAACCTTGTACAGAACAGTCAATGCCAGTATTTCTAATAGCACTTTGAGCAGAGTTTATATAGATAATAAATCAAAGAATAATAATAGTAATAAAACGTACATCAAAAACATTTATAAGACCCCTTCTCTAGCTAGACATATATAGACTAGAGAAAAGAATTTAAAAAAGAGAGTAAAGTAAGGCATATATCAATATATATTGCTACTATATTGCCATTTAATTTATTTATTATTCTCAATATATACATTTTATCAGTAAATGTCCTAGTATTAAATATATTACTTTAGGACCCTAATTATGACATATTTTTCGATCTCCAGGCTGTATTTAATATTCAGAACACTTCATTGTACTCTTCAAATATTTAACAAGAGCAGAGTAGAATAAATCTATACAAAAAACTAGTGTCAGGAATGTTTCCCATCCATATAATGCTGTCTAGCTTGACACATTGAAAACCCCACATTTACATATACATATATAGTAAACACACATACATGTATGTCGTGCCTTGATTCTACCCTTTTATCATTAATAATCCTGATTATATGGACCCTCCAACCTACTTATTACCCATTCTATGAACTAAAGAACCCCCATTTACCAAAGATAGCATGATGAAGCCTAACGCCCTATTCTAGCTAATATGGTTTAGCTCAACTGTATCATTCAGGCCATCAGGAACTAATGTTGCCAATCTAAAAATCCAATAAGCTTCTCTCCGACAAAGGGTATTGAACCTGTCTCCCCCACGTGCAGTACTTCTAATTTGTTCAATCCCCAATATTTTAATGCTACTTGGTGTATAAAGATCACATTGTGCAGTGTGGTTGGACATAGGATGTGTTCGCACATTTCTATTTATATTTCTCCAGTGCTCCATAAATCTAGTATGGAGCATCCTGGTTGTGTGTCCTACGTATTGTTTGCCACAACCACACTGGACAACATAAATCACAAATTTGGATCTACAGTTTATAAAACTGTTTATTTAAAATTTTTCCCCATTCTGGTTTGAAACAAATTCAACAGTTTTTCTATCCGTATGTAAACAGGTATTACATGTGGAGCTCCCACATTTGTGAAAGCCTAAGGGTCTAGTAGGTATCCAAGTATTCCTTGTCTGTGTACACTCCAGCTTCCTCTGATTAAAATGACTGGTGGTTAGTCTTCGTTTCAAATTATCCGACTTCCTAAAGATTACTTTCCCCTCAAGGTTAACTGTCTTTCTAAGTACTGTATCTAATTTTAAAAGTTCAGAGTTCTTTTTAATTATATTCTTAATGTCATATGAATAATTGTTAAATTTTGTTATACATAAAGATGATCTATCTTCCTTATCCCCATTTTTTCCATCCATCTTTTTATGTACAGTTTTTGAATTCTTTCTCTCCATACTCAGCAGTACACTTCTTTCCATTACTTCCACTTCTCTCAAAACCTTATTTAGAATTTCTTTAGGATAACCTTGTTCTAAGAATGAATCAAACAATTGATCCACTTGTTTTTTATATGTTTCTTGTGTTGAGCAATTTCGCCGGATTCTAATAAATTGCCCCTTTGGAATATTTATTTTCCATGTTTTTGCATGAGAACTTCTAAAGTTCAAATATCTACTTTGAGCTACCGGCTTAACAAAAGTTTGTTATAATTTCTCCTCCCACCACTGACAGTGCACTATCCAAAAAACTAATTCTAGTATTATTTTTACTACATGTAAATTTCAAACCATATTTGTTTTGATTTAAACTGTGAAAAAAGGTGTCAATAGATTGTGAGTCCCCATCCCAAATAATAAATAAATCATCTCTAAATCTGCCATAGAGGACGAGACTCGCGCCGAACCCGCCCCCCCACACATGCTCCTCCTCAAACCTATCCATGTATAGGTTGGCGAAGCTCGGCGCGAATCTCGTCCCCATCGCTGTCCCCCGTGTCTGCAAATAAACCTTAGTGTCAAATAAAAAATAATTGTGTTTCAAAATAAAATCAATAGAATCTAAAACAAATCCACGTAAGGAGGCCGGCATCTCTAAATCACCATCCAAGTAAAATTTCACTGCCTCTATTCCCAGAGCATGCGGGATATTGGAATAGAGGGCCTCTACATCACAGGTTATAAATGAGTACCCCTCTTTCCATTCAACACCTCTAATTAAATTTAGGAAATGCTTAGTATCTTTAATATAGGACTTCAGCCTCCCCACGTGGCTCTGTAAATAATTATCAACAAAAAAGGATAAATTATTCGTGAGTGACCCAACACCAGAGATTATGGGACGACCTGGGGGTGAGGTAAGTGACTTGTGGATTTTAGGTAAATAATAAAAAGTGGGAGTGATAGGGTGTGTATTATAAAGAAACTTAAACGTATCATTTGATATAGCTCCTCCACACAGGGCATCATCAAGCAGATCTTTGAGTTCCCTTTGATATTGGGCGGAGGGATTGTGATCCAACTGGACATAGAACAGACTATTGCCCAGTTGTTTACGGGCTTCAAATAAATAGTCCTCCACATCCAGGATCACAATTCCCCCGCCCTTATCGGCCGGCTTGATTATTATATTTACATCGGAGTAGAGAATCTTAAGGGCTTTTCTCTCTCCCCTGCATAAGTTGTCCCTTAGATTCCCCATATCCGCCTTCTCACATAGTTTCCTAAATTGTTCCAAAGTAGTATTATAGAAGCTCTCAATATAAGGACCTTTGTACTGGAGAGGGTAAAATTCTGATTTTTCTTTAAATTTATTTATCCTCCCTACATCAAATAATTTTACTTCAGACTGTACACATTCACCAGTATCCTCTTGAAGATCTACCAATGTGTCCAATGCCTCTTGATCCTCCACATCTAGTACAATAGGAGTACCGCAAGTGTTGGATTTTTTCAAGGCTTTTAGAGCAAAATATCGTTTACGACTTAGAGTCCGGACATATTTATTTAGATCTACAAAGAGGGTAAACAGATTTGGCTTACTTGCAGGAGCGAAATTCAGACCTTTCTCCAGGAGCCTCAATTCCTCCTCAGTTAGATTCCTTGAGGATAAATTGAAGACCCCTTTATTCCTCTCCTGGGTCTCATCTACCTGATACATTGATTTTTTGTGGGATTTTCCCCTCCCTCCTCTCGATCCCCTTGATCTTTTTCTCTTGTTCTTTTTATTTGGCCCCTTGGATTTTCTCAGAATGACACTTGGCGCTTCTCTAAAAAAGATCTATTATAGGGGGATTCTAGATCATCATCTGTCTCTGATTTCCTGTAGGTATTTCTATTTCTCCACCTCGGAGTTTCTTGATCTTGATCTGATTCCTGTGAGAGGGGTTCAAATCTATTTTTATTCTCATATCTCCCTTCAAACCTATTTCTATTTTCATATCTCCCTTCCTGTCTAGGGTTTCTTGACTTCTGAAAATGGGGTCTGTTTTCTCTGAACCTATTTTTAACATTCCTATTTGATATGTTTTGCTGTCTATCAGTGTTCCTTTGCGGGGTATTAAAACCTTTATTTTTCTTATTATACTGATAGACCTCACCTTTTTCATAGTCTATTTTATCTCTATTCATTTTCTGCTCTTTTCTATATATAAGAGTCTGTTCAAACTCCTTGATTTTTTTATTTACTTTTAGATCTCTATTTTTAAACTCTGGATGTGCCTCAAAAGCCTTCAATAAATTTTCTGTCTGTTCTATTTCAACCTGTAGGTTCTGAACCTTTTCCTCTCTATATTTTATCAACAATTTCATAAGGTTCTTAGAGCACGTATCCAAAATTTGATTCCAGTCATTGGTGAATTTAGGGTCTTCTCCAAAGGTTGAGTTTTTTAGAATTCTCAAACCTCTTGGGATTATATCACCATCTAGATATTTTTGGAGAGTCACCTGGTCCCACCAATGTCTGGTTTCAGCAGTACATAAGTTTTCTAGTTTATTAAACAGCCTATGTATATCTCCACTTCCATTATCTTCAGTAATCTCACTGGGTATATTCCCTGCCCCTTTAAGATACTTATTTCTCCTCTCCATTCTATCAGTTAAACATTTCAATGATGTCATCTTAAATTACCAATACGCTGCCTGGGATGAGAACGTTTATTTATAGAACAAAAAGAAAAAAAGGGCACAACTAAGTGACCCCCTGGCGCTGATTGGCAATTTACAATTAATGCATACATATGTCTTATAGTGTTTATAAAAAAAAAAATATATATATATATATATTTAATATTTAAATAATCCAGAAGCAGCTCACTGTAGATATGGGAGCTTCTCTCTCCCCTTCCTACATTACTCTAAAACAAGAAAAAAAGAACAGATAGCGCTACTAGATTACTTATTAAAAAATTATTATTATTTTTATTTATTTTTATTTATATTTTACTTTTTAATTATTAATATAATGCTCCTTAGTTTACCTATATATCAGAATACACATTACAGAATTTCCCTTTATACAATATTAAAAAAAAAATATCTGGCCAGTTTAAAACAATAATAACACATTAAAAAAATAGATACTCTGCTCAGTGCAATACAATAAACAATTAGATACAAATGGATCCCGCTGTTTCCTTTCAGTGTTACAAGGTGACCATGCTCCTAATTGAAGCTTAGGCTTTTCTGGTTTTTATAGCTGTGTTTAGAAGTAATTTTGTCACAGTTTCCCGTGCAGAGTGTAGAGTAGTGAATACAAGTCCACGCACTTATGGATTCAAATGATGTTAACTTTCAAAAAAGATTGAACCAAACAGCAATTTCAGTGGCTGTTCCTTTCCATTTAGAAGGTGTATATAACAGCTATAAATTAAATACTTGTAGTTTTAGCGTGTGTAAGACGGTATATAACCTTCATTGAAAGAAAAAGGATATTTTTACAAATCAGCTGATGGTTATATGCTGATTAGATATATAGCATAAAGTCACTTGATTGCTTTCAGATGAGCAGCTGAACATGTGATCTTTTTACTCCAAATGGACATGGATACTTTTTCTACACCTCAGCTGGTGTTATAACATGGCCATGTTGTGTGAGAATAATTACCACATAACCTCCTGGGTTCAGATCCTTTTCGCTCCCGGCTCTGGTGCCCAAATGCCTGTATAAGAGCCTTATCCGGAGATCCTTGGATGTTTGCCCAGCGCAATGAGGTAGATCTGTGGTGTAGTCCTCGTAGGTAAATAGGAGCAGAGTGATACACGTTTCTCCGCCTACAGCACTCGGCGGCTTCCTCAGTCAGATATTTTAAACTCTGCCGCTCTCCTCGCTTTTATCCCCGGCATCTCTCAAGTGCGCCTGCGCGCACTGTCTGCGCTCCAAGCCTCATTTCTCACATCTCGGCTGTGGGTTATTTAGCTCAATTAGCACTATGCACTCGGTCACGCTCCATTCTTGTGCAGACATCCATCAGCTGTCAACATAATCTAATTAAGACCCCACACGTAATTCAGTCCACATAACTTATAGTGAAGCTTTTACACATATCTTGTTGTGGTGTTTATAAAAACCTTGTACAGAACAGTCAATGCCAGTATTTCTAATAGCACTTTGAGCAGAGTTTATATAGATAATAAATCAAAGAATAATAATAGTAATAAAACGTACATCAAAAACATTTATAAGACCCCTTCTCTAGCTAGACATATATAGACTAGAGAAAAGAATTTAAAAAAGAGAGTAAAGTAAGGCATATATCAATATATATTGCTACTATATTGTCATTTAATTTATTTATTATTCTCAATATATACATTTTATCAGTAAATGTCCTAGTATTAAATATATTACTTTAGGACCCTAATTATGACATATTTTTCGATCTCCAGGCTGTATTTAATATTCAGAACACTTCATTGTACTCTTCAAATATTTAACAAGAGCAGAGTAGAATAAATCTATACAAAAAACTAGTGTCAGGAATGTTTCCCATCCATATAATGCTGTCTAGCTTGACACATTGAAAACCCCACATTTACATATACATATATAGTAAACACACATACATGTATGTCGTGCCTTGATTCTACCCTTTTATCATTAATAATCCTGATTATATGGACCCTCCAACCTACTTATTACCCATTCTATGAACTAAAGAACCCCCATTTACCAAAGATAGCATGATGAAGCCTAACGCCCTATTCTAGCTAATATGGTTTAGCTCAACTGTATCATTCAGGCCATCAGGAACTAATGTCGCCAATCTAAAAATCCAATAAGCTTCTCTCCGACAAAGGGTATTGAACCTGTCTCCCCCACGTGCAGTACTTCTAATTTGTTCAATCCCCAATATTTTAATGCTACTTGGTGTATAAAGATCACATTGTGCAGTGTGGTTGGACATAGGATGTGTTCGCACATTTCTATTTATATTTCTCCAGTGCTCCATAAATCTAGTATGGAGCATCCTGGTTGTGTGTCCTACGTATTGTTTGCCACAACCACACTGGACAACATAAATCACAAATTTGGATCTACAGTTTATAAAACTGTTTATTTAAAATTTTTCCCCATTCTGGTTTGAAACAAATTCAACAGTTTTTCTATCCGTATGTAAACAGGTATTACATGTGGAGCTCCCACATTTGTGAAAGCCTAAGGGTCTAGTAGGTATCCAAGTATTCCTTGTCTGTGTACACTCCAGCTTCCTCTGATTAAAATGACTGGTGGTTAGTCTTCGTTTCAAATTATCCGACTTCCTAAAGATTACTTTCCCCTCAAGGTTAACTGTCTTTCTAAGTACTGTATCTAATTTTAAAAGTTCAGAGTTCTTTTTAATTATATTCTTAATGTCATATGAATAATTGTTAAATTTTGTTATAAATAAAGATGATCTATCTTCCTTATCCCCATTTATTCCATCCATCTTTTTATGTACAGTTTTTGAATTCTTTCTCTCCATACTCAGCAGTACACTTCTTTCCATTACTTCCACTTCTCTCAAAGCCTTATTTAGAATTTCTTTAGGATAACCTTGTTCTAAGAATGAATCAAACAATTGATCCACTTGTTTTTTATATGTTTCTTGTGTTGAGCAATTTCGCCGGATTCTAATAAATTGCCCCTTTGGAATATTTATTTTCCATGTTTTTGCATGAGAACTTCTAAAGTTCAAATATCTACTTTGATCTACCGGCTTAATAAAAGTTTCTGTTATAATTTCTCCTCCCACCACTGACAGTGCACTATCCAAAAAACTAATTCTAGTATTATTTTTACTACATGTAAATTTCAAACCATATTTGTTTTGATTTAAACTGTGAAAAAAGGTGTCAATAGATTGTGAGTCCCCATCCCAAATAATAAATAAATCATCTATAAATCTGCCATAGAGGACGAGACTCGCGCCGAACCCGCCCCCCCACACATGCTCCTCCTCAAACCTACCCATGTATAGGTTGGCGAAGCTCGGCGCGAATCTCGTCCCCATCGCTGTCCCCCGTGTCTGCAAATAAACCTTAGTGTCAAATAAAAAATAATTGTGTTTCAAAATAAAATCAATAGAATCTAAAACAAATCCACGTAAGGAGGCCGGCATCTCTAAATCACCATCCAAGTAAAATTTCACTGCCTCTATTCCCAGAGCATGCGGGATATTGGAATAGAGGGCCTCTACATCACAGGTTATAAATGAGTACCCCTCTTTCCATTCAACACCTCTAATTAAATTTAGGAAATGCTTAGTATCTTTAATATAGGACTTCAGCCTCCCCACGTGGCTCTGTAAATAATTATCAACAAAAAAGGATAAATTATTCGTGAGTGACCCAACACCAGAGATTATGGGACGACCTGGGGGTGAGGTAAGTGACTTGTGGATTTTAGGTAAATAATAAAAAGTGGGAGTGATAGGGTGTGTATTATAAAGAAACTTAAACGTATCATTTGATATAGCTCCTCCACACAGGGCATCATCAAGCAGATCTTTGAGTTCCCTTTGATATTGGGCGGAGGGATTGTGATCCAACTGGACATAGAACAGACTATTGCCCAGTTGTTTACGGGCTTCAAATAAATAGTCCTCCACATCCAGGATCACAATTCCCCCGCCCTTATCGGCCGGCTTGATTATTATATTTACATCGGAGTAGAGAATCTTAAGGGCTTTTCTCTCTCCCCTGCATAAGTTGTCCCTTAGATTCCCCATATCCGCCTTCTCACATAGTTTCCTAAATTGTTCCAAAGTAGTATTATAGAAGCTCTCAATATAAGGACCTTTGTACTGGAGAGGGTAAAATTCTGATTTTTCTTTAAATTTATTTATCCTCCCTACATCAAATAATTTTACTTCAGACTGTACACATTCACCAGTATCCTCTTGAAGATCTACCAATGTGTCCAATGCCTCTTGATCCTCCACATCTAGTACAATAGGAGTACCGCAAGTGTTGGATTTTTTCAAGGCTTTTAGAGCAAAATATCGTTTACGACTTAGAGTCCGGACATATTTATTTAGATCTACAAAGAGGGTAAACAGATTTGGCTTACTTGCAGGAGCGAAATTCAGACCTTTCTCCAGGAGCCTCAATTCCTCCTCAGTTAGATTCCTTGAGGATAAATTGAAGACCCCTTTATTCCTCTCCTGGGTCTCATCTACCTGATACATTGATTTTTTGTGGGATTTTCCCCTCCCTCCTCTCGATCCCCTTGATCTTTTTCTCTTGTTCTTTTTATTTGGCCCCTTGGATTTTCTCAGAATGACACTTGGCGCTTCTCTAAAAAAGATCTATTATAGGGGGATTCTAGATCATCATCTGTCTCTGATTTCCTGTAGGTATTTCTATTTCTCCACCTCGGAGTTTCTTGATCTGATTCCTGTGAGAGGGGTTCAAATCTATTTTTATTCTCATATCTCCCTTCAAACCTATTTCTATTTTCATATCTCCCTTCCTGTCTAGGGTTTCTTGACTTCTGAAAATGGGGTCTGTTTTCTCTGAACCTATTTTTAACATTCCTATTTGATATGTTTTGCTGTCTATCAGTGTTCCTTTGCGGGGTATTAAAACCTTTATTTTTCTTATTATACTGATAGACCTCACCTTTTTCATAGTCTATTTTATCTCTATTCATTTTCTGCTCTTTTCTATATATATGAGTCTGTTCAAACTCCTCGATTTTTTTATTTACTTTTAGATCTCTATTTTTAAACTCTGGATGTGCCTCAAAAGCCTTCAATAAATTTTCTGTCTGTTCTATTTCAACCTGTAGGTTCTGAACCTTTTCCTCTCTATATTTTATCAACAATTTCATAAGGTTCTTAGAGCACGTATCCAAAATTTGATTCCAGTCATTGGTGAATTTAGGGTCTTCTCCAAAGATTGAGTTTTTTAGAATTCTCAAACCTCTTGGGATTATATCACCATCTAGATATTTTTGGAGAGTCACCTGGTCCCACCAATGTCTGGTTTCAGCAGTACATAAGTTTTCTAGTTTATTAAACAGCCTATGTATATCTCCACTTCCATTATCTTCAGTAATCTCACTGGGTATATTCCCTGCCCCTTTAAGATACTTATTTCTCCTCTCCATTCTATCAGTTAAACATTTCAATGATGTCATCTTAAATTACCAATACGCTGCCTGGGATGAGAACGTTTATTTATAGAACAAAAAGAAAAAAAGGGCACAACTAAGTGACCCCCTGGCGCTGATTGGCAATTTACAATTAATGCATACATATGTCTTATAGTGTTTATAAAAAAAAAAATATATATATATATATATATTTAATATTTAAATAATCCAGAAGCAGCTCACTGTAGATATGGGAGCTTCTCTCTCCCCTTCCTACATTACTCTAAAACAAGAAAAAAAGAACAGATAGCGCTACTAGATTACTTATTAAAAAATTATTTTTATTATTTTTATTTATTTTTATTTTACTTTTTAATTATTAATATAATGCTCCTTAGTTTACCTATATATCAGAATACACATTACAGAATTTCCCTTTATACAATATTAAAAAAAAATATCTGGCCAGTTTAAAACAATAATAACACATTAAAAAAATAGATACTCTGCTCAGTGCAATACAATAAACAATTAGATACAAATGGATCCCGCTGTTTCCTTTCAGTGTTACAAGGTGACCATGCTCCTAATTGAAGCTTAGGCTTTTCAGGTTTTTATAGCTGTGTTTAGAAGTAATTTTGTCACAGTTTCCCGTGCAGAGTGTAGAGTAGTGAATACAAGTCCACGCACTTATGGATTCAAATGATGTTAACTTTCAAAAAAGATTGAACCAAACAGCAATTTCAGTGGCTGTTCCTTTCCATTTAGAAGGTGTATATAACAGCTATAAATTAAATACTTGTAGTTTTAGCGTGTGTAAGACGGTATATAACCTTCATTGAAAGAAAAAGGATATTTTTACAAATCAGCTGATGGTTATATGCTGATTAGATATATAGCATAAAGTCACTTGATTGCTTTTAGATGAGCAGCTGAACATGTGATCTTTTTACTCCAAATGGACATGGATACTTTTTCTACACCTCAGCTGGTGTTATAACATGGCCATGTTGTGTGAGAATAATTACCACATAACCTCCTGGGTTCAGATCCTTTTCGCTCCCGGCTCTGGTGCCCAAATGCCTGTATAAGAGCCTTATCCGGAGATCCTTGGATGTTTGCCCAGCGCAATGAGGTAGATCTGTGGTGTAGTCCTCGTAGGTAAATAGGAGCAGAGTGATACACGTTTCTCCGCCTACAGCACTCGGCGGCTTCCTCAGTCAGATATTTTAAACTCTGCCGCTCTCCTCGCTTTTATCCCCGGCATCTCTCAAGTGCGCCTGCGCGCACTGTCTGCGCTCCAAGCCTCATTTCTCACATCGCGGCTGTGGGTTATTTAGCTCAATTAGCACTATGCACTCGGTCACGCTCCATTCTTGTGCGGACATCCATCAGCTATCAACATAATCTAATTAAGACCCCACACGTAATTCAGTCCACATAACTTATAGTGAAGCTTTTACACATATCTTGTTGTGGTGTTTATAAAAACCTTGTACAGAACAGTCAATGCCAGTATTTCTAATAGCACTTTGAGCAGAGTTTATATAGATTATAAATCAAAGAATAATAGTAATAAAACGTACATCAAAAACATCTATAAGACCCCTTCTCTAGCTAGACATATATAGACTAGATTTACTATTCACTATTTTTTGAATGTGTTATTATTGTTTTAAACTGGCCAGATATTTTTTTTTTAATATTGTATAAAGGGAAATTCTGTAATGTGTATTCTGATATATAGGTAAACTAAGGAGCATTATATTAATAATTAAAAAAGTAAAATCTAAATAAAAATAAATAAAAATAATAAAAAAAATTTAATAAGTAATCTAGTAGCGCTTTCTGTTATTTTTTTCTTGTTTTATATCCCAATTTGGCCTCCTTAGCAGGCCTATCTGAGGTTCGCCCTGCTTAACGATCACTACTAGTTCCAGGTGTTACCCTTCGGCCTGTCTACTGCTCCGAGGGTGTTCACGAAGGTGATGGCGGAAATGATGTTTCAACTCATAGTCCAGGGGGTCAACGTTGTCCCTTACCTGGACGATCTCCTGATAAAAGCGAATTCCCGGGAGCTTCTCCTGCTTCATATAGATCGCACGATACAACTTCTGTCCCACCACGGGTGGATCCTAAATCTCCAGAAGTCCCACTCGGACCCGTCTCAGCGGCTCCTGTTTCTGGGTATGCTACTGGATACTGTAGCACAACGAGTATTCCTCCCAGAGGACAAAGTGAGAATGCTCCAGGAAATGGTTCGCATGGTTCTCCGACCTGCTTGAATATCCATTCAGCTTAAAATTGTTGGGAAAGATGGTGGCCTTGTACAAGACGATACAGTATGGAAGGTTCCATGCCAGATCCTTCCAATTGGACATCCTGAACAAATGGTCTGCTTCCCATCTCCAGATGCACCGAATAATTCAGCTGTCACCCCAGGCCAGGATTTCTCTCCTGTGGTGGCTACAGTCTTCCAATCTACTGGAAGGTCGACACTTCGGGATTCAGGATTGGGTCCTCCTCACGATTGATGCGAGTCATGGGTGGAGGATGGAGAGCTGTCATCCAGGGGGCACAGTTCCAGGGCAGGTGGTCTGCCCAAGAGGTCCTACTTCCGATCAACATCCTGGAACTTCGGGCTTTCTACAATGCTCTGATTCAGGCCTCCCCTCTGCTCTGGAATCTGGCAATCCAGGGTCAGTCGGAGAACGACACGGCCGTGGCGTACACCAATCGACAAGGAGGGACAAAAAGCAGGGCCTGCATGCGAGAATTGGCAAGGATACTCCTCTGGGCAGAAAGAAATGCTAGAGCACTGTCTGCATTCTTCATTCTTGGAGTGGACAACTGGGAAGCGGACTTCCTGAGTCGCCACAATCTCCACCCGGGGGAGTGGGGACTCCACCCTCAGGTGTTTCAACAGATCATCGACCGGTTGGGATGCCCCCAGATCGACATGATGGCGTCTCGCCTCAACAAGAAGCTTCGCTGCTATTGCACGCAGACCAGAGACCCTCAGGCGAGCGCGTTGGATGTGCTGACACCGCCTTGGCCTTACCAGCTGGTCTACCTATTTCCTCAGATTCCGTTGATCTCAAAGGTGCTCAAGAGGATCAGGCATCAAGGAGTGCAAGCAATCTTGATTGCCCCGGATGGGCCCAAAGAGCGTGGTACACGGTTCTCCTGGACATGTCCGTAAAAGACCCTTGGCCTCTGCCACTGAGAAGGGATCTTCTTCAACAAGAACCGTTCATCTACCCGGACTTACAGCGACTTCGTTTGACAGCATGGAGGTTGAGCGGAACATCCTAGCTCACAAAGGGCTTTCTAAAAAGGTCATTGCCACTATAGTGCAAGCCAGAAAACCTGTGATGTTAAAACACTATCACCATTTCTGGTGGAGATATGTCACCTGGTGCGAGGAACGCACATATCCATCTGCAGACTTCCACTTGGGAAGATTCCTTAGTTTCCTGCAAACTGGAGTGGATAAAGGCTTACGTCTGGGATCCATTAAGGTCCAGATTTCAGCTCTTTCTGTCTTCTTCCAGAAGAAGTTGGCTCTATTGCCAGCAGTTCAGAACTTCTTGCAAGGGGTGCTTCACATACAACCTCCATTTGTGTCGCCTATGCACCTTGGGATTTGGATGTGGTGTTATGTTTTCTGCAGTCCTCTTGGTTTGAACCTCTGATGACGGTGGAAGACAAGTAAATCACATGGAAGACGGTGATGTTACTTGTCCTGGCTTCTGCTAGACATGTCTCGGAATTGCAGGCCTTAGCGTGTAAAAGTCCATACTTGGTCTTTTACAAAGACAGAGCGGAGCTCATGACTTGACAGCAGTTCCTGCCAAAGGTGGTCTCCACGTTTCACTTGAATCAATCTACTGTGATTCTGTCCAGTTTTGGCACTTCTGCCCCTCCGGAGGCATTGGATGCAGTGCGAGCCTTGAAAATCTATGTCAAGAGGGCGGCTCTGATCAGAAAGACAGATACCTTGTTAGTGCTCTATGATGTGCAGAAGAAAGATTGCCCTGCTTCAAAGCAGTCCATTGCTCATTGGATTCGACTTACTATCCAACAGGCCTATGTGTCGGCAGTCTAACCTATTCCTAAGTCTCTGAAGGCCTACTCTACAAGATCGGTGGGCTCTTCCTGGGCGGCTGCCCGTGGAGTCTCGGCCTTGCAACTATGCTGAGCCGCTACCTGGTCGGGGAAGAACACCTTTGTGAAGTTCTGCAAATTTGTTACCCTGGCCAAAGAGGATACCCAGTTTGGGCAGGCGGTGCTGCAGATGTCTCTGCATGTTCCCGCCCATTCTGGAAGCTTGTACTAATGTGTCCCCAATATCCCGTACAAATGCTAGAAAAAATAGGATTTTAATACCTACCGGTAAATAATTTTCTTGTAGTCCATAAGGGATATTGGGCGCCCGCCTCTGTGCGGTGACTTTCTCTAGGTTCTCTGTTCTGTGTTACCTGTTCAGCTGTTGCTGTTATGTTGCCAGCTGTTGCTGGCCCAGTTATGTTATGGTGTGCTGGTGTATAATACTCACCAACTTATTTTTGTTATGTTCCTTCTCTCAAGTATGTAATTTCTCCTTCGGAAACTGTTTTACCTATAACTGCCTATGGGAGGGGGCATAGAGGGGAGGAAGAAATTTAAAGTGCACCGGCTCCTTTGGCCCCGTCTATACCCATCGTACTTATGTGTCCCCAATATCAATTATGGACTACGAGAAAAGGATTTACCGGTAGGTATTAAAATCCTATTTCTGAATTGGGGGTACTACTGAGTGGTCACGCTCTTTCATTGTGATGCCACCGCCCTTTTTGTGCCACGCGCCTTCGGTGCACACTGAAGGAGTGGGGATGATTGGTGGGATGAGTCCCCCCACCTCTCCAGGACCACTTTATGCCCTGCCTATAATACAGCCATTATCGAACCCCAATAATGCAGACAGTATTTAACTCATATAGAGTAATGCATTCAAAACTAAACCCATATTATACTGCAGTATCAAATCCCCTTAATACCAGTATTAGCATATGATAACACCGGTTTCAGGTGGAATGATAAAGGTAAGCAATATCATAATAATAACTGTCATCACAATAACTGACTGGCGACACCCCAAAAACAACACTAGGCAGCCACCTCATTGGTGTGTTGGAAGAGCTACTACCGTATATACTCGAGTATAAGCCGAGTTTTTCAGCACATTTTTGGTGCTGAAAAAGCCCCCCCTCGGCTTATACTCGAGTGATGCTCCGTAACTGCTGCCTGGGAAAACTTACCCTCCCGCGCTCCCCCGCTGTTTTGTGAAGGAGTGACACGGAGGGCACAGCGCGCGCCTCTCCTGTGTCCCTCCTGCGTCGCCGGAGGCAGCGGTGGGTCTAAATGAAGTACCCGTTCGTGAGCTCTGATTGGCTCACGAACCGGCACTTCATTTAACAGACCTGCCGGAGTCGTCGGAGGGACACAGGAGAGGCGCACGCTGTGCCCTCCGTGTCCCTCCTTCACAAAACAGCGGGAGGGTAAGTTGTACCTGGCACTGGGGGAGCATATTTGGCACTTGGGGGGGCATATCTGGCACTGTGGGGGCATATCTGGCAGTATGAGGGCATATCTGGCAGTATGAGGGCTGTGTACGGTTAGAGCTGCATTTCCCACCCTAGGTTTATATTCGAGTCAATAAATTTTCCCTGGTTTTGTGGTAAAATTAGGTGCCTCGGCTTATATTCGGGTCGACTTATACTCGAGTATATACGGTAATTATTTTTAATATGTTGAGAGTTGCATCCAACTCATTGGTAACTTAATAGCTGGAAAATTTAAGCCCAGGCAATGCCAGGTACTTTACAGTAGCTTGTACAACAATAATCACTAATAAACCCGTAAAATGCAAGCAATATCAAACCCACACAATATGTAAAACACAATCATTATAGGGTTGCAAGTATCATACCTATTTAATGCAGCCAGCATCAAACTCATATAAAACAGCCACAATTAAACCCATATAATACATTCCGTATCATACCTATATACTGTAATGCAACCAGTATTAAACCTGTATAATGCAACCAGTACCAAACCCATATAATGCAGACAATATCAAATACATATAATACTACTAGCAACATACCTCCTAACTTGGTGATGTGTGACATAGGGACCATTGTATACCGCACCGGAAAGGGTGTGTGGCCTCGGGTGGGAGGGCGTGGCTTTGACTGAGTGGGCTTGGCTTCTCATCTCAAAAATGTTTATGTATTTTGGGGTGATCCCTGCGCTCCCCGAGCAGCTGGGCATCCCCCAGGTCACTTTCCTGCACTGTATAGATGCCTATCTGTTCAGGGATCACCTGCTGCTTTGCAGAGCTGCGGGTGATCAGAGGCTTCCCCCCTGCCCACAGGACAGTGTCCGAATAGCAGGATGGGACAGTTGGGAGGTATGTTGTAATCATACCAAGATAATGCTACCAGTTTCAAACATATACTGCTGTCAGTAACATATCAATATAATACAGCCATTATCAAAACACCATAATACAGCCAGTATTAAACTAATAAATGCTACCAATATCAAAACTATGTAGAGTAATGCATCCAAAATCAAATTTATATTATGCTGCTAGTATCCAATCTATTAAATACAAGTGTTGGCAGATGACCACACCGCTTTGATCTGGAATGATATTCTATAACCACCCCACCTGCACTCAGCTCCTCGGTGTTAGATGATGTGTCCGACTCACAGCATATAGGACTATAGCAGTTGGAGCACCTGTACTAAACACAGTAAAGAAAAGGTAACTATAGCAATCTCTGGACTAATACAGTAGATGTAGTAATCTTTCTATAATGTAAACTTTCCGGTTACAATGATGGTATTTACAGGTTAGGAAGCCCAGTCATGGACAGGTGAGAAGGCGGAAGAGAATAGGGGATGATTATAAGCCATATATGGTACTAGGGAGGCCAATCCCGGGCCATTTTTTCAATCCAGAGAAACGGGATTGAAAACGCTCAGTCCCGGGATTGTAGTATGGATCAGTGTAGGGAGCAAGTAGAGTGGGTATGGACAGTGCAGTGACCAAGGGTGTAGGGAGCAGCAAGTGAGGGTGAGTGTAAGGAGTGGTGAGGGAGGGTGCAGGGAACAGTGAGGAAGGGTGGAAGTAGAGAGCAGTGAAGTAGGTTGCAGGGAACAGTGAGGCAGGGTGGGAGAAGAGAGCAGTAAGGGAGGGTGCAGGGAACAGTGAAGAAGGGAGGGTGCAGTGAACACTGAGGCAGGGTGGGAGTAGATAGCAGTAAGGGCTGTAACACACACTCCGGTTTTTCCCGGATGGCAAAAAGCCGGACAAACTTTGTCCGGCTTTTTGCCATCCGGGAGAAACCGGCAGAGTCGCTCACACAGGACGGCTTTGAGCCGTGTGTGATGCTGTGCGCATGCGCAGCATCAGACACGGCTTCAGAAAAAACCGTTGTGTGTGAAAGCTCCCCTTCACACACATGGTTTACTGGCTCCAAAGATGGCCCGGCGGCCGCCCGGCCGCCGGACCTTCCAGTGGTGAGACCCGGCAGCCGGGCCGGGGCCGTGCAGTGTGAAGGGACCCTAGCCCTCACACTGTTAACTACAATGCCGGCACGGGAAAAAGCCGGGTAGTGTGTTTCAGCACTTAGGGAGGGTGTAAGGAGCAGTGAGGGAGGGTGCAGGGAACAGTGAAGAAGGGTGGGTGTAAGGAGCAGTGAGGGAGGGTGCAGGGAACAGTGAAGGGTGGAAGTAGAGAGCAATGAGGGAGGGTGCAGTGAACAGTGAGGCAGGGTGGGAGTAGAAAGCAGTAAAGGAGGGTGCAGTGAACAGTGAGGAAGGGTGGGTGTAAGGAGCAGTGAGGGAAGGTGCAGGGAACAGTGAAGAAGGGTGGGTGTAAGGAGCAGTGAGGGAGGGTGCAGGGAACAGTGAATGGTGGAAGTAGAGAGCAATGAGGGAGGGTGCAGTGAACAGTGAGGCAGGGTGGGAGTAGAAAGCAGTAAGGGAGGGTGCAGTGAATAGTGAGGATGGGTGGGTGTAAGGAGCAGTGAGGGAGGGTGCAGGGAACAGTGAAGAAGGGTGGGTGTAAGGAGCAGTGAGGGAGGATGCAGGGAACAGTGAAGAAGGGTGGGTGTAAGGAGCAGTGAGGGAGGGTGCAGGGAACAGCGAAGAAGGGTGGAAGTAGAGAGCAGTGAGGGAGGGTGGGAGTAGAAAGCAGTGAGGGAGGGTGGGAGTAAAGAGCATTGAGGGAGGGTGCAGAAACAGTGTGGAAGGGTGGGAGTAGAGAGCAGTGAGGGAGGGTGCAGTGAACAGTGAGGGAGGATGGGTGGAAGGAGCAGTGAGGGAGGGTGCAGGGAACAGTGAAGAAGGGTGGAAGTAGAGAGCAGTGAGAAAGGGTGGGTGTAAGGAGCAGTGAGGGAGGGTGCAAGGAACAGTGAAGAAGGGTGGAAGTAGAGAGCAGTGAGGGAGGGTGCAGAAACAGTGAGGAAGAGTAGGAGTAGAGAGCAGTGAGGGAGGGTGCGGTGGGAGTAGAAAGCAGTAAGGGAGGGTGCAGGGAACAGTGAAGAAGGGTGGGAGTAAAGAGCAGTGAGGGAGGGTGCAGAAACAGTGAGGAAGGGTGGGAGTAGAGAGCAGTGAGGGAGGGTGCAGTGAACAGTGAGGAATGAGCAGTGTGGGAGGGTGCAGGGAACAGTGAAGAAGGGTGGAAGTAGAGAGCAGTGAGGGAGGGTGCAGAAACAGTGAGAAAGGGTGGATGTAAGGAGCAGTGAAGAAGGGTGGAAGTAGAGAGCAGTGAGGGAGGGTGCGTGGGGAGCACAGATAGGATGGATGTAGGGAATGTATTGGGTACCTGCTTTAGAATCTCCTGACCCTTTCCACATGTCCCAATATAGAGAGGTTTTGGCTGCAGGCTCGTGACTCTCCATTTTAAAGCCAGCAGTCTTTTGCTGGGCTATCAGCGTCTCTAAGATTAGGATAAGAGGGGAATGTTATGAAAGCAGTGCAAACTGAAGCTGATGGTTAGGCTCCAGCGCTGCTCACTCACAGTGACTTCTCAGTGCTGAAGTTACCCCCACTGATGGTATCTGGCTGCCTCTCCGTCCAGACACACCTGGGTATTCGGGTCCCGGTCAGTGTATAAGTGCATACACACGGTGAGATTCGGGCTAACCCTGATTCTCACTGTGTAATAGGGACTAGGTCTGTATTGCAAGCATATAATGACTCTGCTTGCGATACTGATTATGTGCGATTTTAGCGAAGTGTCAATTTTGACTATCTTTTCTACGAGATAGTTAAACTTGACTTGCCTGCACAGTCTACCTAGGCTTGCGATGCCGACCGTGCATCGCATCGGGGTTGCAAGGTGACTTTAACCTTGTGATCTGCACTAACTTTTTTTTATGATTTTGACTGTATAGTCAAAATCGTAAGAAAATATCACCGTGTGTACACACCATATGGAGACATGCTGTTGCTTATTAGTTCACCACCTGTGTATCGGATGGGCAGCTGTAGATAGACAGCGCCGGCAACATTTCAAATGTAGCGCTGGTTGCCAGCCAATCTGCAGCTGGCAGTCTGGCAGCCAATCAGGAGCCGCTGCTGCTTTGAAAAAGCACCTAATGGTGTGAAATGCATTAGATGGAACTTTATCCGATCATCCTGGAAAGGACTGTGCTGTATTGGAAGCAATAATCAACCTGCTGACCCTGCGAACATCAGTTGAGAGCCGCGGACAATCTAAGTACCTGCACGCTGGTGCAACTCACCTGGATCTGAGAGCTGGGTCTCTGAAAGGAGACGTGGCCACCCAGCAAGGTGACGGACATAATATACAGCCTGCCACCAAGCGGCTGCAGCTCCGGCTTCAACTGGTTCCAGAACCGGCAAACAGCGACCAGGGAGAACGCGGGCAGGTGAGTCAAGAAAGCACTAACTGCCGCGGTTATCACCTGTGTCGGTATACAGCAGACACTGGACAGGTAAGCTCTCTGATTTAAAACAGCGTTGCCACTGGGTCGGCTAGACAAAGCTTCACATTCATATTGCATGCGTCATCAGCGAAACATTCATGAGAATATGAAAAACATATTACAGCACTTCTTGGAGCAGAAAAGCATGTGAACAATTTTTCTCTGACGTCCTAGTGGATGCTGGGAACTCCGAAAGGACCATGGGGAATAGCGGGCTCCGAAGGAGGCTGGGCACTCTAGAAAGATTTATGACTACCTGCTGTGCACTGGCTCCTCCCACTATGACCCTCCTCCAAGCCTCAGTTAGATCTTGTGCCCGGCCGAGGTTGGATGCACACTAGGGGCTCTCCTGAGCCTCTAGAAAGAAAGTATAGAATTAGGTTTTTGATTTTCAGTGAGACCTGCTGGCAACAGGCTCACTGCAGCGAGGGACTAAGGGGAGAAGAAGCGAACCTGCCTGCTTGCAGCCAGCTTGGGCTTCTTAGGCTACTGGACACCATTAGCTCCAGAGGGATCGACCGCAGGCCCAGCCTTGGTGTTCGGTCCCGGAGCCGCGCCGCCGTCCCCCTTACAGAGCCAGAAGCAAGAAGAGGTCCGGAAAAGCGGCGGCAGAAGACATCAGTCTTCACCAAGGTAGCGCACAGCACTGCAGCTGTGCGCCATTGCTCCTCATACACACTTCACATTCCGGTCAGTGAGGGTGCAGGGCGCTTGGGGGGGGCGCCCTGAGCAGCAATAAAAACACCTTGGCTGGCAAAAATACCACAATATATAGCCCCAGAGGCTATATATGTGGTAAATACCCCTGCCAGAATCCAGAAAAAAGCTGGAGAATAGGCCGCGGAAAAGGGGCGGAGCTATCTCCCTCAGACACATTGGCGCCATTTTCTCTTCACAGTGCAGCTGGAAGATAGCTCCCCAGGCTCTCCCCTGTAGTTTTCAGGCTCAAAGGGTTAAAAAGAGAGGGGGGGCACTAAATTTAGGCGCAATATTGTATATACAAGCAGCTATGGGGGAAAAATTCACTCAGTTATAGTGTTAATCCCCACATTATATAGCGCTCTGGTGTGTGCTGGCATACTCTCTCTCTGTCTCCCCAAAGGGCTTTGTGGGGTCCTGTCCTCAGTCAGAGCATTCCCTGTGTGTGTGCGGTGTGTCGGTACGGCTGTGTCGACATGTTTGAGGAGGAGGCTTATATAGTGACGGAGCAGATGCCGATAAATGTGAAGTCGCCCCCTGTGGGGCCGACACCAGAGTGGATGGTTAGGTGAAAGGTATTAACCGACAGTGTCAACTCCTTACATAAAAGGGTGGATGACGTAACAGCTGTGGGACAGCCGGCTTCTCAGCCCGCGCCTGCCCAGGCGTCTCAAAGGCCATCAGGGGCTCAAAAACGCCCGCTCATTCAGATGGCAGACACAGATGTCGACACGGAGTCTGACTCCAGTGTCGACAAGGTTGAGACATATACACAATCCACTAGGAACATCCGTGACTTGATCCCGGCAATAAAAAATGTGTTACACATTTCTGACATTAACCTCTAAAAATGGGTTTTTATGTTTGGGGAGAAAAAGCAGGCAGTGTTTTGTTCCCCCATCAGATGAATGAATGAAGTGTGTGAAAAGCGTGGGTTCCCCCTGATAAGAAACTGGTAATTTCTAAAAAGTTACTGATGGCGTACCTTTTCCCGCCAGAGGATAAGTTACGCTGGGAGATATCCCCTAGGGTGGATAAGGTGCTCACACGGTTGTCAAAATAGGTGGCACTGCCGTTTTAGGAACGGCCACTTTGAAGGTACCTGTTGATAAAAAGCAGGAGGCTATCCTGAAGTCTGTATTTACACACTCAGGTACTAGACTGAAACCTGCAGAGCGTGCTGCTGCAGCGTGGTCGGTGACCCTGTCAAACATACTAGTTTGCTAACATGAGAACATATTAAAGACGTCGTCTTATATATGAGGGATGCACAGAGGGATATTTTGCCGGCTGGCATCCAAAATGAATGTAATGTCCATTCTGTCAGGAGGGTATTAGAGACCTGTCACTGGACAGGTGATGCTGACTTTAAAAGGCGCATAGAGATTCTGCCTTATAAGGGTGAGGAATTATTTGGGGATGGTCTCTGGGACCTCGTATCCGCAGCAACAGCTGGGAAGAAATATTTTTACCTCAGTTTTCCTCACAGACTAAGAAAGCACTGTATTATCAGGTACAGTCCTTTCGGCTTCAGAAAAGCAAGCGGGTCAAAGGCGCTTCCTTTCTGTACTGAGACAAGGGAAGAGGGAAAAAGCTGCACCAGTCAGCCTGTTCCCAGAATCATAATTCTTCTCTCGCTTCCTCTGAGTCCACAGCATGACGCGGGGGCTCCACAGGTGTAGCCAGGTACGGTGGGGGGCCGTCTCAAAAATTTCAGCGATCAGTGGGCTCGCTCACAGGTGGATCCCTGTTTCATTCAAGTAGTATTTCAGGGGTACAAGCTGGAATTCGAGATGTCTTCCCCCTGCCGTTTCCTCAAATATGCCTTGCCGACAACTCCCTCAGGCAGGGAGGCTGTGCTAGAGGCAATTAATAAGCTGTATTCCCAGCAGGTAATACTTAAGGTGCCCCTACTTCAACAAGGACGGGGTTACTATTCCACATGGTTTGGGGTACCGAAACCGCATGGTTCGGTGTGACCCTTTTTTATATTTAAAATCCTTGAACACATACATAAAAAAATTCAAGTTCAAGATGGAATCGCTCAGGGCGGTTATTGCAAGCCTGGACGAGGGGGATTACATGGTATCCCGGGACATCAAGGATGCTTACCTGCATGTCCCCATTTACTATCCTCGCCAGGAGTACCTCAGATTTGTGGTACAGGATTACCATTACCAAGTCCAGACTCTGCCGTTTGGACTGTACATGGCACCGAGGGTGTTACCAAGGTAATGGCCGGAATGATGATACTCCTTCGAAAAAGGGGAGTTTTTAATTATCCCGTACTTGGACAATCTCCTTATAAGGGCGAGGTCCAAGGAGCAGTTGCTAGTCGGGGTAGCACTATTTTGGAAAGTGCTACAACAGCACGGTTGGATTCTAAACAGTCCAAAGTCACAGCTGGTTCCTACGACACGTCTACTGTTCCTGGGGATGGTTCTGGACACAGACCAGAAATAAGTGTTTCTCCCGGAGGAGAAAGCCAAGGAGCTGTCATCTCTAGTCAGAGACCTCCTGAAGCCAAAACAGTTATCGGTGCATCATTGCACGCGAGTCCTGGGAAAAATGATAGCTTCCTACGAAGCAATCCCATTCGGCAGGTTCCATGCAAGAACTTTTCAGGGGGACCTGTTAGACAAGTGGTCCGGATCACATCTTCAGATGCATCGGCTGATAACCCTGTCTCCAAGGACCAGGGTATCTCTACTGTAGTGGCTGCAGAGTGCCCATCTTCAAGAGGGCCGCAGGTTCGACATACAGGACTAGGTCCTAGTGACCATGGATGCCAGCCTTTGAGGCTGGGGGGCAGTCACACAGGGAAGAAACTTCCAGGGACTTTGGTCAAGTCAGGTGACTTCCCTACATAAATATTCTGGAACTGAGGGCCATTTACAATGCCCTGAGTCAGGCAAGGCCTCTGCTTCAAAACCAGCCGGTCCTGATCCAATCAGACAACATCACGGCAGTTGCCCATGTAAACCAACAGGGCGGCACAAGAAGCAGGATGGCGATGGCAGAAGCCACAAGGATTCTCCGATGGGCGGAAAATCATGTGTTAGCACTGTCAGCAGTGTTCATTCCCGGAGTGGACAACTGGGAAGCAGATCTTCTCAGCAGACACGACTTCCACCCGAGAGAGTGGGGACTTCATCCAGAAGTCTTCCAAAGGATTGTACACCATTGGGAAAGGCCACAGGTGGACATGAAGGCGTCCCGCCTCAACAAAAAGCTATAAAAGATATTGCGCCAGGTCAAGGGACCTTCAGGCGATAGCTGTGGACGCTCTGGTAACACCGTGGGTGTACCAGTCGGTTTGTGTTCCCCCCTCTGCCTCTCATACCAAAGGTACTGAGAATAATAAGAAGGCGAGGAGTAAGAACGATACTCGTGGTTCCGGATTGGCCAAGAAGAGCCTGGTACCCAGAACTTCAAGAAATTATATCAGAGGACCCATGGCCTCTGCCGCTCAGACAGGACCTGCTGCAGCAGGGGCCCTGTCTGTTCCAAGACTTACCGCGGCTACGTTTTGATTAGAGATGAGCGCCTGAAATTTTTCGGGTTTTGTGTTTTGGTTTTGGGTTCGGTTCCGCGGCCGTGTTTTGGGTTCGAACGCGTTTTGGCAAAACCTCACCGAATTTTTTTTGTCGGATTCGGGTGTGTTTTGGATTCGGGTGTTTTTTTCCAAAAACACTAAAAAACAGCTTAAATCATAGAATTTGGGGGTCATTTTGATCCCAAAGTATTATTAACCTCAAAAACCATAATTTACACTCATTTTCAGTCTATTCTGAATACCTCACACCTCACAATATTATTTTTAGTCCTAAAATTTGCACCGAGGTCGCTGTGTGAGTAAGATAAGCGACCCTAGTGGCCGACACAAACACCGGGCCCATCTAGGAGTGGCACTGCAGTGTCACGCAGGATGTCCCTTCCAAAAAACCCTCCCCAAACAGCACATGACGCAAAGAAAAAAAGAGGCGCAATGAGGTAGCTGTGTGAGTAAGATTAGCGACCCTAGTGGCCGACACAAACACCGGGCCCATCTAGGAGTGGCACTGCAGTGTCACGCAGGATGGCCCTTCCAAAAAACCCTCCCCAAACAGCACATGACGCAAAGAAAAAAAGAGGCGCAATGAGGTAGCTGTGTGAGTAAGATTAGCGACCCTAGTGGCCGACACAAACACCGGGCCCATCTAGGAGTGGCACTGCAGTGTCACGCAGGATGTCCCTTCCAAAAAACCCTCCCCAAACAGCACATGACGCAAAGAAAAAAAGAGGCGCAATGAGGTAGCTGTGTGAGTAAGATTAGCGACCCTAGTGGCCGACACAAACACCGGGCCCATCTAGGAGTGGCACTGCAGTGTCACGCAGGATGGCCCTTCCAAAAAACCCTCCCCAAACAGCACATGACGCAAAGAAAAAAAGAGGCGCAATGAGGTAGCTGTGTGAGTAAGATTAGCGACCCTAGTGGCCGACACAAACACCGGGCCCATCTAGGAGTGGCACTGCAGTGTCACGCAGGATGTCCCTTCCAAAAAACCCTCCCCAAACAGCACATGACGCAAAGAAAAAAAGAGGCTTTTTACTGATATTTGGTGTTTTGGATTTGACATGCTCTGTACTATGACATTGGGCATCGGCCTTGGCAGACGACGTTGCTGGCATTTCATCGTCTCGGCCATGACTAGTGGCAGCAGCTTCAGCACGAGGTGGAAGTGGATCTTGATCTTTCCCTAATTTTGGAACCTCAACATTTTTGTTCTCCATATTTTAATAGGCACAACTAAAAGGCACCTCAGGTAAACAATGGAGATGGATGGATTGGATACTAGTATACAATTATGGACGGGCTGCCGAGTGCCGACACAGAGGTAGCCACAGCCGTGAACTACCGCACTGTACTGTGTCTGCTGCTAATATATAGACTGGTTGATAAAGAGATAGTATACTCGTAACTAGTATGTATGTATAAAGAAAGAAAGAAAAACCACGGTTAGGTGGTATATACAATTATGGACGGGCTGCCGAGTGCCGACACAGAGGTAGCCACAGCCGTGAACTACCGCACTGTACACTGGTTGATAAAGAGATAGTAGTATACTCGTAACAACTAGTATGACACTATGACGACGGTATAAAGAATGAAAAAAAAACCACGGTTAGGTGGTATATATTATAATAATAATACAATTATGGATGGACGGACTGCCTGCCGACTGCCGACACAGAGGTAGCCACAGCCGTGAACTACCGCACTGTACACTGGTTGATAAAGAGATAGTAGTATACTCGTAACAACTAGTATGACACTATGACGACGGTATAAAGAATGAAAAAAAAACCACGGTTAGGTGGTAGGTATATAATAATAAATAATACAATTCTGGTCGGACGGACTGCCTGCCGTGTGCCGACACAGAGGTAGCCACAGCCGTGAACTACCGCACTGTACACTGGTTGATAAAGAGATAGTAGTATACTCGTAACAATTAGGATGACACTATGACGGTATAAAGAATGAAAAAAAAACCACGGTTAGGTGGTAGGTATATAATAATAAATAATACAATTCTGGTCGGACGGACTGCCTGCCGTGTGCCGACACAGAGGTAGCCACAGCCGTGAACTACCGCACTGTACACTGGTTGATAAAGAGATAGTAGTATACTCGTAACAATTAGGATGACACTATGACGGTATAAAGAATGAAAAAAAAACCACGGTTAGGTGGTAGGTATATAATAATAAATAATACAATTCTGGTCGGACGGACTGCCTGCCGTGTGCCGACACAGAGGTAGCCACAGCCGTGAACTACCGCACTGTACACTGGTTGATAAAGAGATAGTAGTATACTCGTAACAATTAGGATGACACTATGACGGTATAAAGAATGAAAAAAAAACCACGGTTAGGTGGTAGGTATATAATAATAAATAATACAATTCTGGTCGGACGGACTGCCTGCCGTGTGCCGACACAGAGGTAGCCACAGCCGTGAACTACCGCACTGTACACTGGTTGATAAAGAGATAGTAGTATACTCGTAACAATTAGGATGACACTATGACGGTATAAAGAATGAAAAAAAAACCACGGTTAGGTGGTAGGTATATAATAATAAATAATACAATTCTGGTCGGACGGACTGCCTGCCGTGTGCCGACACAGAGGTAGCCACAGCCGTGAACTACCGCACTGTACACTGGTTGATAAAGAGATAGTAGTATACTCGTAACAATTAGGATGACACTATGACGGTATAAAGAATGAAAAAAAAACCACGGTTAGGTGGTAGGTATATAATAATAAATAATACAATTCTGGTCGGACGGACTGCCTGCCGTGTGCCGACACAGAGGTAGCCACAGCCGTGAACTACCGCACTGTACTGTGTCTGCTGCTAATATAGACTGGTTGATATTTAAAGAGATATTAGTAGTATACAACAATACTATACTGGTGGTCAGGCACTGGTCACCACTCCTGCAGCAAAAGTGTGCACTGTTAATTAATATAATTGTACTCCTGGCTCCTGCTAACAACCTGCAGTGCTCCCCAGTCTCCCCCACAATTAATTATAAGCTTTTAATTTATACATTGATGACTGTGCAGCACACTGGGCTGAGCTGAGTGCACACAGACTGAGTCACACTGTGTGACTGACTGTGCTGTGTATCGTTTTTTTTTTCAGGCAGAGAACGGATATAGCAGAGAGAAGTGAACGGATATATTATATTAAATAAAAGTTAACTAGCAACTGCACTGGTCACTGACTGTGGTAAACTAACTCTGTCTGCGACTCTGCACAATCTCTCTCTATCTAATCTATCTATCTCTATTCTAATGGAGAGGACGCCAGACACGTCCTCTCCCTATCAATCTCAATGCACGAGTGAAAATGGCGGCGACGCGCGGCTCCTTATATAGAATCCGAGTCTCGCGATAGAATCCGAGCCTCGCGAGAATCCGACAGCGTCATGATGACGTTCGGGCGCGCTCGGGTTAACCGAGCAAGGCGGGAAGATCCGAGTCGCTCGGACCCGTGGAAAAAAAAGTGAAGTTCGTGCGGGTTCGGATTCAAAGAAACCGAACCCGCTCATCTCTAGTTTTGATGGCATGGCGGTTGAACGCCGGATCCTAAAGGAAAAGGGCATTCCGGAGGAAGTCATTCCTACGCTGATTCAAGCCAGGAAAGATGTAACTGCAAAACATTATCACCGCATATGGCGGAAATATGTTGCTTGGTGTGAGGCCAAAAAAGGCCCCAACAGAGGAATTTCAACTAGGTCGATTTCTGCATTTCCTACAAGCAGGAGTGTCTATGGGCCTAAAATTAGGCTCCATTAAGATACAGATCTCGGCTCTGTCGATTTTCTTCCAGAAAGAATTAGCTTCAGTACCTGAAGTTCAGACATTGTAAAAGGAGTGCTGCATATTCAGCCCCCGGTTGTGCCTCCAGTGGCACCTTGGGATCTCAACGTGGTGTTGAGTTTCTTAAAATCACATTGGTTTGAACCACTAAAAACCGTGGATCTAAAATATCTCACGCGGAAAGTGGTCATGTTATTGGCCTTGGCTTCGGCCAGGCGTGTATCAGAATTGGCGGCTTTGTAATATAAAAGTCCTTATCTGATTTTCCATATGGATAGGGCAGAATTGAGGACTCGTCCCCAGTTTCTCCCTAAGGTGGTATCAGCTTTTCACTTGAACCAACCTATTGTGGTGCCTGCGGCTACTAGGGACTTGGAGGATTCCAACTTACTGGACGTAGTCAGGGCCTTGAAAAATTATGTTTCCAGGACGGCTAGAGTCAGGAAAATTGACTCGCTATTTATCCTGTATGCACCCAACAGGCTGGGTGCTCCTGCTTCTAAGCAGACTATCGCTCGCTGGATCTGTGACACGATTCAGCAGGCGCATTCTGCGGCTGGACTGCCGCATCCTAAATCAGTGAAAGACCATTCCACAGGGAAGGTGGGCTCATCTTGGGCGGCTGCCCGAGGGGTCTCGGCTTTACAACTTTGCCGAGCTGTTACTTGGTCAGGGGAAAACACGTTTGCAAAATTCTACAAATTTGATACCCTGGCTGAGGAGGACCTTGAGTTCTCTCATTCGGTGCTGCAGAGTCATCCGCACTCTCCCGCCCGTTTGGGAGCTTTGGTATAATCCCCATGGTCCTTTCGGAGTTCCCAGCATCCACTAGGACGTCAGAGAAAATAAGATTTTACTCACCGGTAAATCTATTTCTCGTAGTCCGTAGTGGATGCTGGGCGCCCATCCCAAGTGCGGATTGTCTGCAATACTTGTAAATAGTTATTGCTAACTAAAGGGTTATTGTTGAGCCATCTGTTGAGAGGCTCAGTTGTTTTCATACTGTCAAACTGGATATAGTATCACGAGTTGTACGGTGTGATTGGTGTGGCTGGTATGAGTCTTACCCGGGATTCAAAATCCTTCCTTATTATGTCAGCTCGTCCGGGCACAGTGTCCTAACTGAGGCTTGGAGGAGGGTCATAGTGGGAGGAGCCAGTGCACACCAGGTAGTCCTAAATCTTTCTAGAGTGCCCAGTCTCCTTCGGAGCCCGCTATTCCCCATGGTCCTTTCGGAGTTCCCAGCATCCACTACGGACTACGAGAAATAGATTTACCGGTGAGTAAAATCTTATTTTATATATCAGCTATATTTTTATATTTTTCAGATACTTTTGTCACGGGACATTTTTTTATTTTTATTATCAATATAATATTGGATGCCATATGAGGGTATAGTTCTATCTATGCTTGTATATATGTTTAATGTTTATTAAAATAATAGCTGTGTTTTGTATACACTCTATCTTTATTTCAGTTTGAAGACCTAATATACAAAATAAAACTATAATTTTAAAATACAAGTGTATCTCCAGTTAATGTATGCACCTGGTAATTTGGATGTATAGCGCAATTAGTCACTGCTTTATACTTTCTGATGAAAACTAATAGTTAACTAAAGGTGTCAGTACCTTTTGGTCTTTATTTAGCTTATTGCGTCCACACAGACACAATTGGACTTATATTGCTGCTTGAAATATAGTTTTTAGACCCATTTTATTATAGAGCATTTTATAAGTGCCTAAACATTTTGGTTCTGCCATGCTGCCGAATGCAGCGTGGCCCCACTCCTCCCTTCGCCGTCGCTTGTCGCTGCTGACATCGGCAAGTGTGTATGCATCGTGCGGACATCGCACTGATATGTACATAGCCTAATCTCTCCTATTGGTATAGAACCCTCCGTTTATATGGGGAATTGATACCTTCTACAGCTCTAACAGCAATATTGTGAGTCTTTGAATCCCCATAAACTTCCTATAGCTGCTACAGATTTACCATATGTGGACACCTGCCAATTAGATCAGGTATTAAGTAGGTCCCAGTAACCAGCGCTGCTGTTAAGAAGCCTATGTGGGATAAAAGACTCATTGAAGATTGCATTACTATCAGCTGCAGGAGATACTTATTCTCCCTGATCCACTGAACGGTCTCTGGTTCTTGTAACCAATTAGTCACCGTTTTATACTTTCTGATGAAAACTAATGGTTAACTAAAGGTGTTAGTACCTTTTGGTCTCCATTTAGCTTGTTGTGTCCACATAGACACAATTGGACTTATATTGCTGCTTGAAATATATTTTTCTCCGGCAGGGTCCACAGGTTATCCACAGGATAACATTGGGATATGAGGTAGCAACAGCGGATTGGCACCAAACGATCAAAGCTTTCGGCTTCCCAGCACGCAACGGATCCATCCCTATATTCCAGCCTCCTGGCTCAGGCAAATCAGTTTTTTGTTTGGTGTGGCAGGAACCGGACCATGGCCCTCATTCCGAGTTGATCGGTCGCAAGGCGAATTTAGCAGAGTTACACACGCTAAGCCGCCGCCTACTGGGAGTGTATCTTAGCATCTTAAAATTGCGACCGATGTATTCGCAATATTGCGAGCACAAACTACTTAGCAGTTTTAGAGTAGCTCCAGACTTACTCTGCCTGTGCGATCAGTTCAGTGCTTGTCGTTCCTGGTTTGACGTCACAAACACACCCAGCGTTCGCCCAACCACTCCCCCGTTTCTCCGGCCACTCCTGCGTTTTTTCCGGAAACGGTAGCGTTTTCAGCCACACGCCCTTAAAACGCCGTGTTTCCGCCCAGTAACACCCATTTCCTGTCAATCACATTACGTTCGCCGGAGCGATGAGAAAGCCGTGAGTAAAAATACTTTCTTCATAGCAAAGATACTTGGCGCAGTCGCAGTGCGAATATTGCGCATGCGCACTAAGCGGAATTTCACTGCGATGCGATGAAAAATACCGAGCGAACGACTCGGAATGAGGGCCCATGGTCAATGGACTGCTGGTTTTTAGCAGCCATAAGCTTTTTATTTTATTTTTATAGTCTATGGTTTTTGAGCGATCTTTCTAAAAAGCGTCTTTTACGTACCTTGGAAAGAGTCGCTCCAACAACTCCCCACCGGGTTGCGACAACACTTACCCACGGGTACAGTGCTGTTTTGGCAGGCGTCTGTGTAGGATGTACTAGCAAGTCCAGCAGACGTTACCAGACTGTGGCCGGAGCACGGGGAGAAGGTAAGACATCGGTTCCGCTTAGTAGGGTTTCATGATGGAGACTACTGAACAGCTGCTGACGCAGCTGCCACCTCGGGTCTACCAGTGCTAGGCTAAGGGGTAGTATGAGGCCGCAATCCCTGGGGTTGATGTCAGCAGTGGGGAGTAAGACGCTCCCTTGGTCACCCCTCCCCACGATTCATGACCAGTTTCCTCCGAGATTCCTGCCATGAACTGAGTTCCCGCTTTCATCTGAGACGCTGTGTATCTAAACGGACTCAGTTGCAGCATAGGCAGCTGTATGACTGGTGCGTCGGTGTTCACTTGGGCGTCTGTGTTCACTGTAGGTTTACGGGGCGATTGTGTACACTAATAGCGTCTGGATCCACTCAGCTTTCACAAATGTATTGATCGATCCTGGAAGCGGGGTGAAGTCTCCCTGAATCCCACTCTACTGAGCCGGATGATACAGCACTAAGGGGGTCATTCCGAGTTGATAGTTCGCTAGCTATTTTTTGCAGCGCTGCGATCAGATAGTCGCCGCCTATGGGGGAGTGTATTTTCGCTTTGCAAGTGTGCGAACGCTTGTGCAGCTGAGCGGTAAAAAAAAACGTTTTGTGCAGTTTCTGAGTAGGTCTGAACTTACTCAGCCACTACGATCACTTCAGCCTGTCCAGTCCTGGAACTGACGTCAGACACCCGCCCTGCAAACGCTCGGACACGCCTGCGTTTTTCCAACCACTCCCAGAAAACGGTCAGTTGTCACCCATAAACGCCTTCTTCCTGTCAATCTTCTTGCGATCGGCTGTGCGAATGGATTCTTCGTTAAATCCATCGCTCAGCAACGATCCGTTTGTACCCGTACGTCGTGCCTGCGCATTGCGGTGCATGCGCAGTTTTGATGAGTTTTGACCTGATCGCAGCGCTGCAAAAAAAAGCTAGCTTGCGATCAGGTCAGAATGACCCCCCAAGTCACTACCTTTGAGTATGAATAGTTGGATAAGTGCCTGATGCATTTGAGTCTTTAAACTATTACTGCTGTTTCTTTCGCTGTGCGACTGAATATGTTTAAACTCCTATATAAGGTAATTCAGTAATATGTTTCTCCTACATACTTATATGTATCTGTAGTTGATTATGTGCTTATATTGCCCATTATACTAATGTATAACCTGTGACTGATTGCTAATGTGATTGCTGACTTTACTAATAATTCTGTCTTCTGTGTATTCTGATTCTCAATGCTGGTGCAAAGCAGGGATGTATGTCACTTTAACAAAATTTAAAGTGATTGAGTCACAAATTGTGTAGTAACACTGTACAGGGGTGTGATTTATTTATCATGTCTAAGAGAGCCAAGGGTGAGGAGGATACACTCTCCACAGCAGCACCAACACACATTTCATGTTTGTCTTGCAAAGCTGGGTTAACCTCCCAGGATCTGGTTCAAAATGGATTATGTGCAATCTGTTTTATATATCACCATAGCCGCCTGAATAATCTGAGGGAGGCACAGGTTCAAGTTGAACCCCCCATGGGCTACATTTGCACAGACATTATCCACTATAGCTGAGTGGATAATGGCAGCTTCTATACCAGGAATAGGTTACCCTATTAACCCTTACATGCAACATTCCACCTGGGTTTTATCACATCCAGCACAGGAATTGGCAGCCTCTCCGCAAAAGCAGACTGAAAGGCCAGTGGTAAGTAAATCACATAGACATGACACAACATCTTCACAGTCTACACATGTTTCAGATGAGGACTCGTCGGAGGATGAGGACTCATCGGACTCCGGGTCTGCATACAGCGACGAGGAGGAAGGCCTCAGCTCAGTGGACATACCTGAGCTAGTTAGAGCTATGAAAGCCATTCTTTGTTAAAATCTAAGGTATCTGTGTTTAAACGTCCCAAAACAGTTAGGACTGAGTTTCCTGGGTCAGAACAGCTGACGGAAATTATGCAAGAGACCTGGGTTACGTCCAGTAAGAAGTTTAGAATTCCAAAGAAATGGAATTACCATTATCCTCTTCCGGCTGGGGGCTGTTTAAAAAGGAAGGTAGCTTCCAAAGTAGATATGTGTGTCATTCGATTGGTGCGAAAATCTATATTACTTCTGCCTTCAACATAATTAAATGATGTCACGAACAGGAAAATAGATAGTTTTCTAATAACAATTTTCTCTTTGTCTGGGGCAATTATAAGACCAGCCATGGCTTCAGCTTGGATGGCAAAAGCAGTTTCAGCCTGGGCTGATGCATTGGAGGATGATCTTTCAATGGCATCTAGAGAGCAAAAATCCCATATTGCACATACAAACAGGCGGCTGTTTTTATGGAAGAAGCAGCTTTGGATATGGGAACAATTGCCTTTCAGGCATCAGCCTCAGCAGTAGAAGCTTGCAGAACGGTTTGGCTACGTACATGGAAAGCGGACTCAGAATCCAAGAAGGTTCTGGAGTCTTTACCAAAAAGAATATCTCCGGTGAAAGGCAAAGAATTAAACAGTATTTTGGAGTCAGAAGCACATTCCAAGAAAGTAAAGTCTCCTTCCACACACAAATCCAAGCCCAGATTTCCAGCTTTTTGTCCCTTTCAGACTCTAGGAAAAGGAAAGGGTTATGGCAAACAGTCTCAATCTGACAATTCTGGTAAGACTGAAAAGCATTGGGCTACCAGAGGACTGGCTTCCTAATCAGAAGATAAGACATCAACCTGATGGTGCGGGCCTCCACATGGGTGACCCCAGGGTGAGAGGCCGACTTCTTCAGTTTGCACAGATCGGGCAGCAGTCTACCACAGATGCCTGGGTGCAAGAAGCGGTATCTCACGGTTATGCGTTTGCTTTCAAGAAACACCCTCCTCAAAGGTTTTTTTGTACCAGCCTGTCTTCAGTGGAAACGAAGGCCAGGACTTTGCAAGAGGCAATTCAGAAGTTGCCTCAGTCAGGAGTGATAATTCCAGTTCCTCCTGCGCAACGAGGACAAGGTTTTTATTCCAACCTGTTTTTAGTCCAGAAACCAAATGGGTCGTTCCGGCCCATACTCAATCTCAAAATGCTGAACAAGTACATTTGGGTGCCTTTGTTTCGTATGGATACTTTGTTCCATTATTTTGGCCATGGAGCCGGAGGAGTTTATGGTATCCCTAGATATCCAGGATGCTTACCTTCATGTTCCTATAGCAGTGTCCCATCAGCGCTATCTCAGGTTTGCTAAATTCCTGCATCATTTTCAGTTTCAGGCCCTACCATTTGGACTGGCTCCCAGAGTATTCACCAAAATTATGGTGGTAATGGCATCCTATCTCTGTCAGCAGGGAATAAGGATATTTCCATACCTCAATGATTTATTAATCCTAGCACAGTCTCAGGAATTGCTTCGGTGTCATCTGCAACAGACAATAGCTTGTTTACAGAGACACGGTTGGCTCTTAAATTGGGCAAAGTTGTTCCTGGTTCCATCACAATGGATGACTCATTTGTGGGCTGTGCTGCATTCAGGTCTGCAGAGAGTAATGGTAGCCATACATCAGGAAGATACCGTTCCAACCAGCCAACTAGTTGGCTGGTTGGAACGATAATCTGGCAGTGTGTGGGAGGAAACGACTATCAGCCGTTTGCTCCCACACGCTAAAAAACGGCCAGAAACGGTCTGTCCAACTAGTTGGGAAAATCAAACCTGTTTGATTTTCCCAACTAATCGTTCAGGTGTAGGGGGAACTGTCCCTCCAACTGAACGATAAGTAGGCAGACACTGGCCAGCAGCGTCTGCCTACTTTAGTCCCCACCCACATTGCCATCATTGCCAGGCTGCCCCTGACAGCCCGTGATCAGCGGCAGCAGTGGTGTGGGAGCCGGGAGCAGGACCAGGGGCAACTGCTGCAATCCATCATGGCCGGGATGCCTCTCTCCCCTCGGGATCAGCGCAGATGAAGGCCCAGAGCTGATGGTGCATGTCACTGTCACTACCCTTCCCTACCAGCACACGCGATGACTCTGTCCCGCATCCCCCGACACCTGTTCACCCCCGCCGATACCTGCTCTCTAGCACCTCAGTACAGCCGGCTGCGGCACTGTGCATAGATAGATACCTGTCAGTGGCAGCAGCTGAGTGGCAGGAGAGCGGCAGTGCTGATCTGCAGTGTCCCCTACTAGCACAGCACCTGCAAACACCCGGCTCCTCCCCTTACTCCCACGCAAGCACCACCCTCCGGGCACCTTCAGTGTCCTCTGCCCGCACACCGTGAGTATCTGGCACCTTATAAACACCCCTGCCACGCTGTGAACACCACCCGGGAGAGCACCTGCAGTGTCCTCTGCCCGCACCACCTGGCCATCACAGTAGGACTCAGGAGCCTAAGCAGGGGTTGAGACAGCAGCAACAGGTCTGCGCCCGACCCACCACCGCCGCCTGTACTCTCATACAGCGGCCACTTCCAGTGGCGCACGCAGGGGGGGTTTCTGAGTACCCAGAAACCCCCCCTGACAGACCAATTTTTTTTTTTCCTGTAACGGGTCACCGACCGCGGGCCGCGATCAAGCCCCGCCCCTTGAGCACTGGCTCCGCCCCCTCTTCAAACGCCCGCGAATCGCGTGTTATGTAGACTAGTCTGCAGTGGAGAGGGAAGATCCGTCCTTGCTCTGCAGCTTGATCTCTGCCTCCCTCTGTCCCTCATCCACTGTCCAACGTTGCTGCTATTGTGTATGTATGAATGTATCCATCCATCTGTTGTGCTGTGTGTGTATATATATATATATATATATATATATATATATACTGTGTGTATATATATATGTTTATATGTGTGTGTGTATATATATATATATATATATGTGTGTGTGTGTATGTGCCTGCTGTGTATATCTATGTATGTACCTACTGTATGTATGTGTGTATGTATATATATATATATATATATATATATATATATATACACACACTAAGTACATACATGCATAGATATACACAGCAGGTACATATATATATATAATGTACCCTCTGGGTATATATGTACCTGCTGTGTGTGTTTACATATATCTATAGCTATATATATATATATATATATATATAGATATATATAGATATATATAGATAGATATAGACAGATATAGATATATAGATATATATAATGTATGGGTTGGGTTGGGTTCTGAGTGCCGGCGGTCAGAATACTGACTGCTGCATCCCGATTGTGAGAATCCCGACAGGCGGAAGGTAAGTATACTGTATATATTAGTAGTGCCCCCCTAACCCTCCAGGCACCACATACTCCCCCCACAGTACAAATAGCACTGCACAGCTGGCTCACCACCCTCCTCATCCTCATCGTACAAGCGCCAATGGTACTGCACAAACAACTCAATTGATATTTGATTCATGTAATGGTAATATTGAAAGATTTTTTTTTTTAAGATGAAGCGCTTGATTGAAAATAATACTACAGTATATACTAATTAGACTCCTAGTGCAGCTAGTAACGCAAGGGTTACCCATCCCTTGAAGGAAAAAAGAAAAGCAAAACAATATGTTACAGCGCAGGAGGGTCTAATTTTAAAACAGTTTATAAAAATAGATACCTGTACACATTAATACTAAAAAGGACAACCGGCCGGTTTAATTAGCACATATTATACAAAATGTGTTGTTCACACATAGTAAAACATAACAATAAATATCTCTAAGGGTACAATCTGCTTCAAAGGTATGTGTTACAATGTAGCAAGAAACCTCTCTCAGTCCGGATACTTAGTAGCACAATGTAAGCTGTAAAAATTGATTCAGTTGCCAATGTATCCAACAGTCTCAAATAGCTGAACAGCCACGTAATACATTTTTTTTCCCTGTTTAAAGTGCCTCAAATAAAATCAATGCTGCGTTTTTCTGCTCTGCCAACAAGATCAGTTTTTGACACATACTGTATATCTGCAGCTTTCAATGGCCACTTACACTGTGCTACCAAGTATCCGGACAGAGGCCCTCATTCCGAGTTGATCGCTCGCTAGCTGTTTTTAGCAGCCGTGCAAACGCTAGGCCGCCGCCCACTGAGAGTGTATTTTAGCTTAGCAGAAGTGCGAATGAAAGGATCGCAGAGCGGCTACAAAATAATTATGTGCAGTTTCAGAGTAGCTTCAGACCTACTCAGCGCTTGCAATCACTTCAGACTGTTCAGTTCCTGTTTTGACGTCACGGACACGCCCTGCGTTCGCCCAGCCATGCCTGCGTTTTTCCTGACACACCTGTGTTTTTTCCAACACTCCCTGAAAACGGTCAGTTGACACCCAGAAACGCCCTCATCCTGTCAATCACTCTGCGGCCAGCAGTGCGACTAAAAAGCTTCGCTAGACCCTGTGTGAAACTACATCGGCCGTTGTGAAAGTACGTCCTTTAAAAAAAAAAACATTATTTATTCAAAACATGCAGAAGTAGGCAGGCACTGTCCGCCTACTTCTGTGACATCACAAGTTGGACAGAAGTTGGCAGGTTGGTTGGTCTGATGAAAAGTTGGTTAGATGTGTGGAGCACTGATGAAAAGTTGGTTAGATATGTGGAGCACTGTTTTAGTTGAACAGACAAGTTGGATGGTTGGAAGTTTGGAGTGTTGGAGAAAAGTTGGTTTGAAGTTGGTCTGATTTATGGCTAGCTTAATCCTACCTCTGAACAAAATATCCAAAATTCAGTCAAGGATTCAGGAGCTGCTACACAGTCAAACGGTATCCATTCACACCGCTATACATGTGATGGGGTTGATGGTGTCGACATTCGACATGGAGTATGCTCAGTTCCATTCGAGGCCTCCGAAACGTCTGATCCTTTCCAAATGTAATGGTTTTCATCAGACAATAAAAACGTAGACTATGGCCCTTCCTCTGGCAGTAAGGAGGTCATTAGCCTGGTGGCTACAGACAACCCATCTGGACAAAGGGAGACCCTTTTGGATATTAGACTGGGAAATTCTGATAACGGATGCCAGTCTTCAGGGCTGGGGAGTGATGTCATGAAGAAGTTGCTTCCGGGGCAGTGGACCAAGGAAGAAAGTTGCCTGCCAAGAAATATATTGGAACTTCAGGCCATATATATGGCATTTCAGGCAAAGGACATCCTTCAGGGGAAACCAGTCCAAATCCGCACGGACAATGCAACGGCAATAGCGTACCTCAACCATCAGGGAGGAACTCGCAGCCAGAATGCAATGAATGAGGTAAGTCGCACGTTAAAGGGGCAGAACTTCATCATCCAGCCTTGTCCGCAGTCTTCATTCGGGGAGTACTAAACTGGGAAGCGGATTTTCTCAGTCAACACGCCATTCATGCAAATGAATGGGCTCTACACCCAGAGGTCTTCCAAATGCTGGTAGAGAAATGGGGGTTACCGGAGATAGATCTCATGGCATCATGTCAGATCAACAAAGTTCCCACATACAGGTCAAAAATAAAGGATCCCAGAGCGATCTTTGTGGATGCCCTGTCAGTGAGATGGGACTTTCGTGTGGCCTATGTGTTTCCACCAATCACCCTGTTACCCAGAGTGATGCGAAAGGCAAAACATGATACTAATAGCTCCGGCTTGGCCCAGAAGATATTGGTACACAGATCTGCAGAGGATGTCGAAGGATGCTCCATTCCTACTCCCTCAACGTCCAGATCTACTTCCTATCACAAGCACTTGGATCGACTGTCTTTGACGGTGTGGCTCTTGAGACTTCCATCCTGAAAGCAAGAGGATTCTCACAACAGGTAATTCAAGCAATGCTTAGAGCAAGGAAACCTTCCTCGGCTTCCATTTATCACTGAATATGGCAAGCCTATATTCAGTGGTGTAGTGGCTGGCAATTTTGACCTTAGTTCTTTCAGAGTTTCCAGAGTCTTAGCACTCCTTCAGGCTGGAGTGGACAAGGTTAAGCATGCAAAAGTAGGTACAATAGGGTGCGCTAATAAGTATAATAGAAGGAGAAAGTTGTTTTCCTAAGTATGGTAAAATACAATTCCCTTGATAATAGTGATATTTTGTGGATAACAAATATAAACTAAATTCCCTTGGCGTGGGAATACAGATACTTCCCTTAATACTTCACAAATGCACACATTTTTCAAGCGAGTTCCATATGCAAAGAAAACAAGAAATGGCATATAGTGTAGTATATTTTTAAAGGGGTATTTAATATAACAAACGTTCTGATACTGTATTCATAAAACATGCAACATGATTCTCTAAAATAACATATAAAACATACATGAAACAATGCACGTAATTTCTTTTATAAAACACCCAAATGGAGGGTGGTATGTGGGTGGAGGATTACCAGAAAGTTGTGAAAACGGGCCTTCAGATATAAGTGCGGGATCACTGGCTCCAGAACCTTGTTCCCCTGTCCACGTCACACTATCGTCTGGTTCACCTTTCTCCCAAGTATAAAGAACCGACACTCCACTCTCCTGCTGCAACGCGTTTCGGGGTAATCCCTTCCTCAGGCAGTGTGGGTGGAGTGTGTTAGACTTCCTTTTATGCTCCTTCCGGTAATTACTTCCGGGTCAAAGGTCACAAATAAAATTGAATATAGAATGTAAATAGATCATGCATTCATCAGTATAATATGATGGTAATATGAACTGAATATATAATTATAAAGGATGAAATAATATAACTGTTTTAATCAAAATAAATTTAAATGTAGTCCGGAGAATTCTATTGGCCGGAAGTAGTCATTCTACAACGTCCGGTCGCGACTCTTCTAAATGTTACACTGAAGGTCCTTTACAGGGATATGCAACCTTCTTAACCTTTCTCTCTGGTGTGAATACTCTATGCACTGGGTCTATGTAGGTCCGAGAGGCTCAAATGATTCTATTGTGGAACGCATCCCGGAGCGCACCGCGGACTTCCGGTGACTTCCGGTGATGTGCTTCCGGTGACGGCTCAAACAAGCGTTCAATGTTACAAACATTTAGAGAAGAATTAAAAAACAGCGCATATTCCAAGATTTTGTGGTTATGTCCCATCAGTTTAGTATATGTTCTGAAATATCATTTACATTGAGGCCATGGAACGCATCCTGGAACGCATTCACGATTTCTAGTAACTTCCGGTGGTGCGTTTCCTGTTGATGTTATCATAATGTTTTTGTATTATTAATGTTTATAAAAACTCTTATTCTGGTGTATACATAAAGATGTTCTTATGATTTTTCCTGTAATTAAGAAGAACAAATAAATGCCAGGGGGATAATGTAAATGCTTAACGATAAATATAAAATAAATATAATAGAATGGTTGAGGGATACGAAAGAAAGCAAGTGCAAGTAGTAGTGATAAATAATATAGGGCGATTAAAGGAACCACTTTAATTCAAAGTCTGCATTAAGACCGTGTGGCATGAGACTCTTTACTTTATGTATCCACTTCATTTCTCTTTCATCCACTAGGGGACACTGGAGTTCCATCATACATTAGGGGTGTGAAGCTTGCAAACCGGAGGTGTGGCACAATGTTAAAAAAATATTGCCTGCACAGCCGGCTCCTCCCCCTTCACATCCCTCCTCCCTCAGTTTTGAAAATTGTGCTTGGAGGTAGCACATGGAGCTTTGAGCTCCTGACAAAAATCTAAAATAAGTAGTTTAAGCTGCGTCCACCTAATAAAAGGGAGACAAGGCTGACTTTATAGGGAGACAAAGATCCCTTTTGAAGGGACCTGCATCTCCCATCCTGGAATCCTCATCTAAAAGTGAGTACTGGTATTTACAAAAGATAGATACTTAATTAGCCCTGCTAAACTCCAGTAGTTTATAGTTTATAGCGCGGTGCAGCGCTGTCAGTAACTTTTACAGAGAAAAGCACTTCTGACTGCTAACGAGAGCTCAGCCGCGGGGGGGGGGGGGGGGTTAGCATTTCATTATCCCCCCTCCTGTATACTACAGCGCACTGACAGGTTCGCGCCGCGGGACTAGAGACAGAGGAGCGCACGCACACAGTCAATCACCGCCGCAGGGGCTCTGCTCTGGCGGCGGGCGATCCCGGAGCGCGCGTGCGCAGCGTAGATCACCGCCGCAGGGGCTCTGCTCTGGCGGCGGGCGGTCCCGGAACGCGGAGAAAGCTGAAGGCTCTGGCGGGCGCAGCAGCAGCAGGGATCACAGAGAGGACACAGAGGCTGCTGCTGGGTTACAGGTACAGGAAAACTATAAGCTGGTACATTAGACCTTCCCTGTGGCTTAATATAGAATGATGAGGTGAATAAAAAAATTGAAGTGCGGCCATTTTATTACACTGGTACTGGCGTCATTATAGGGGGAGGATATAAACCCTCCCCCTTTGGAAATCACTATACTCATCCACTGGGAGGGGTTAAACCCTGGCCCTAGTATAATGCGTTTTTAATACAGCTAGAGCTCCCCCTGCTGGTAGAAATATATACATATATATATATATATATATATATATATATATGCTTATTTTACATGAGGATTCCAGAAAAATTATGGGTTTTGACATTTTTCCTCCTTTTACATATTGAAAGGATAAGTTTGCCAGCCGGTTCCAATACTTTCGCTTCCGTCATCCCTCAGTCTTTCCCTTCATACTTTAAAAAGGTGAAAGTACTGAGTAATACCCTACTGGGGAGTTTAAATAGCATGTCTAAAGCACCAGCCAGGACTTCCAAGACCTGCTATGTTTGTACGAAATGTAACAAAAAGAGCACGCGGGTGGGAAGCTCCGGAGTGTGCGACTCCTGCTTGGACAAGGATGCTCCACCTAGGAGCAGTATTCCGCCTAGGTCATGGGAAGAAAACCTGACAAATAAAACCTGACAAATAAAATCTCACAGGAGATGGCGGAATCCCGCAGACAACAATCGGAATGGGCTGCGGGATTCTCCAAGACGATGGAAGAATTTCTCATCAAGTTAAAGCCGCGGGCACATGCAGGGACGAATGTGCGTAAGGCAGTTAAAAGACCTCTTCCTATCATAACCGAAACATACGAGGAAGGAGATCCTCTCATGGATACGGAGGAAGGTGAGTTTAATTGAATCTACCCTGGACGCAGATTTTCCGGAAGTATACACGGAAATCTCGGGTATTGAGTCTTTAATTGAAGCAGTGAAAGAGATCCTGGACTTTAAGGCGGAAGACGTCAAGGAACCAGAAGAATTCGATTTATTCGAATCACAAAAGCCGCGTTCTGCGGTGTTTCCCATTCCTAAATCCCTCCAATCTCAGATGGAGGAGGCTTGGAAACTGCCGGACAAACGCTTTCAATTTCCAAAAAGGTTTCAAGCGACTTATCCTCTGCCCAAGGGTGTCATGGATAAGTGGGAGACTCCACCTGTAGTGGATGCCTCCCTAGGAAGATTATCAAAGAAGACAATATTGCCAATACCTAATGTGACGACATTAAAAGATGCATCAGATCGGAAGGTAGACACTACTTTAAAGTCAATTTTCATGGCAGCTGGTGCGGCACAGAGACCTGCGATCGTATGTGCTTGGGTCAACAAGGCCATGGGCGCGTGGTCTGGCCGCATTGTACAAGCTATTGAGGAGGAAAATAGCTTGGAAGAGATTACCCAACTGGCGGACCACATTCGAGAATCTGCTTCATACTTGTGTCAAGCCTCTCAGGATCTTGGTAGAATAGCTTCACGCATCTCCGCTTCGGCCATATCAGCTAGACGGATTTTATGGCTCAGGGAATGGCAAGGCGACTGACACCAAGAAGGCGGTTGAATCCATCCCCTTTGGGGGAAGAGATGCTTTTCGGTGCTGAGTTGGATAAGGGGATTTCGCAGGCTACAGCAGGGAAATCTACCTTTCTTCCTACTCCATATACGAGAGCTGTTCCACAGGCTAGAAGAGGATATTCGGGACCGGCGTTTAATTCATTTAGATCTCGGTCCTTTCGAGGCCGAAGAAGAGGTTTTGGTACACAAGTCCGTGGAGGCAGAGGTAAAGGCCGCGCGCAGACAGCCGCCAGACAACAGGATAAACCTGTTGACAAAACCGTGGCATGATGGTCTCCTGGCCCACCTGGGATCTCCCTTGGTGGGCGGCCGGCCGGCTGGAGAGCTTTCGGGACATATGGTCCGTCACCTCTCCAGATCTTTGGATCAACGACATAATCTCCCAGGGGTACAGATTAGATTTTCAACTGAGACCTCACAGCCAGTTTTTTATAACGGGTCTGCCTCATTGCCCTCAGAAGAAAGAAGCACTTCTGACAGCCATTCAAAAATTACTACGGTCAGAGGTCATCACTACAGTTCCCGCCTCGCAGAGAGGAACGGGTTTCTATTCCAGACTTTTTGTCGTGCCAAAGCCAGACGGAACGGTCAGACCTATACTCAATTTAAAAGTTTTAAACCAGTTTCTAAAAATATACAAATTCAAAATGGAATCAATCCAGTCGGTCATTGCAGGTCTGGAACAGGGCGAATTTATGGTGTCCATGGACATAAAGGATGCATACCTACATATTCCGATTTGGGCTCCCCACCAAGTTTACCTAAGGTTTGCATTGGTGAAAGATCATTACCAATTCAGAGCCCTGCCATTTGGTCTCTCATCAGCGCCAAGGATCTTCACGAAGATAATGGCAATCATGGTTGCGGGGTTGAGAATGTTGGGAGTCACGATAATACCCTATCTAGACGATCTTCTAATCAAGGCCTCCTCTCAAGAGAAGCTGATCAGGGATGTTCAGACATCTCACCAATTTCTTATTCAACACGGATGGATTGTAAACTTCCAGAAATCCAACCTCATTCCGACTCAACGAATTCAATTCCTTGGTCTCATCTTGGACACGGTACAGTTGCAGATTTTTCTGCCAGAATCCAAGATCAAGGATATACAGAGGTTAGTAGATCAAGTGCTAAGGACACTGTCAGTGTCTCTGCGCCTCTGTGTACAAGTTCTCGGAAAAATGGTGGCGTCGTTCGAAGCTCTCCAGTACGGCAGGCTTCATTCCCGACCGTTCCAAATGAACCTCCTGGCTCAGGGAGCCGGTTCACACTGGCTTCTTTATCGTCGGATCCGACTTCAACCACACGTACGAGTCTCATTGATATGGTGGTCGTTACACAAGAATCTCGCAGCAGGGAAGAGATTCGGAATATGGAAATGGAAGATTCTGACAACGGACGCCAGCCTCAGAGGTTGGGGTGCCGTCTTCGAAGACCATCAGTTTCAAGGACGATGGACATTACAGGAGAGCAGATTGCCCATCAACATTCTCGAACTAAGAGCAGTTTACAATGCACTTCTCCTCACCGAGGACTTAGTCATGACTCAGTACGTGAGGGTACAATCGGACAATGTCACAACGACGGCTTACATAAACCGTCAGGGAGGAACAAGGAGCAAAATGGCGCTAAAAGAAGCCACAAAGATATGGTTGTGGGCGGAACGGCGAAACGTCGTCCTCTTGGCAGTGTTCATTCCAGGTGTGGAGCACTGGGAAGCAGATTATCTCAGTCGACAGGACATGCACCCAGGAGAGTGGTGTCTACATCCACGGATTTTCGACATGGTGGTGAGGAGATGGGGTCTTCCTCAAGTGGACCTCATGGCGTCTCGGCAAAACCATCAGCTGCCCTGTTATGTGTCCAGAACAAGGGAACCGGCAGCAGAAGGAGTGGACGCATTGACACTTCCCTGGGGGTACGAAAGGGTTTACATCTTTCCACCGTTTCCACTCATTCCCTGGATTCTGAAGAGACTGAAATGAGAGCGAGTCTGGGTGATTCTAATTGCACCAGATTGGCTACGCAGGAGTTGGTACTCGGATCTACAAGGCTTGTTAGCGGACAAACCGTGGCGGTTACCTCAAAGAGTAGACCTGCTATCTCAAGGCCCGTTTCTACATCCGGACCTGAACAGGCTGCGTTTAACGGCGTGGCTATTGAGACCAGGATCTTAAGGAACAGAGGGATACCTAGAACGGCTATTCCTACTATGATTGCGGCTCGAAAACCGGTCACGGCCGGGCATTACTACAGAATTTCGAAAAAATACATCGACTGGTGTCAGGAACGTGGATGGAATTCGCCGACCTTCCACTTATCCAGATAGAGTTAGACCAGAAGATGTGCGCTAATCGGATATAGTAAATATGGAAAGGTACTTCCCTTACAAAACCTCTGTCGTGGGATTTACCGTATTTTTCAAACAACATGGATCCATATGTAGGAAGAAAATAAACATATATAGTGTAGTGTGTTTGGAACAATACAATTTTAATACAGTACACTAACGAATAACAATAAAACCATTGATTATAGGTTGCTGCAAACAATTGGTAGTAGATGGAAAATTACCAGAGAATGGTAAAATGAATGCTTCTACATCCGGACCTGAACAGGCTGCGTTTAACGGCGTGGCTATTGAGACCAGGATCTTAAGGAACAGAGGGATACCTAGAACGGCTATTCCTACTATGATTGCGGCTCGAAAACCGGTCACGGCCGGGCATTACTACAGAATTTGGAAAAAATACATCGACTGGTGTCAGGAACGTGGATGGAATTCGACGACCTTCCACTTATCCAGACTTTTACTTTTCCTTCAGGCCGGAGTAGACTTAGGTCTGCGCCTGGGATCTCTGAAGGTTCAGGTGTCGGCCCTTTCCATCCTTTTTCATCAGCGGTTGGCAGCCTTACCAGAAATTCAGACTTTTTTACAGGGGGTTCTGAGAATACAGCCCCCGTTTCGTCCTCCCACTGCACCGTGGGATCTCAATTTGGTATTAGATTTTTTGAAATCACCACTCTTTGAACCATTACCGAGAACGGACCTAAAACATCTCTCTTGGAAGGTGACGTTGTTGCTAGCCTTGGCTTCGGCTAGGCGTGTTTCTGAGTTAGAAGCCTTATCGTGTAAGAGTCCCTTTTTGATTTTTCATGCGGACCGGGCGGAACTCCGTACACAAGCGGATTTCCTTCCTAAGGTTGTTTCAGGGTTTCATGTAAACCAGCCGATTGTGGTCCCATCCTTCCAGTGTCTGGCAGATGGGGATGTATCCTTGGATGTGGTCAGAGCGTTACGGGTATACGTCCACATTACGGCGTCCTTTCGGAAATCGGACCACTTATTTGTCCTGTATGATGGGCCAAAGAAGGGTTGGCTGGCTTCTAAGCAGTCTCTGGCTAGATGGATTAGACTTGCTATTCGGCAAGCTTATGTTTCCTGTGGTAAACAGGTTCCGGAACACACGGGTGCTCATACTCCCCGGTCGGTGGGTGCCTCCTGGGCGGCGGTCAGAGGTATTTCCACGACCCAACTTTGTAGAGCGGCGACGTGGTCCTCAGCCCACACGTTCGCAAAATTTTACAAGTTTGATACCTTTGCGTCCGAGGATTCTAAGTTCGGACGTTTGGTTTTACAGGCAACAGACAGCACTCCCTCCCTGGGGGATAACTTTGGGACGTCCCCTAATGTATGATGGAACTCCAGTGTCCCCTAGTGGATGAAAGAGAAAAGAGGATTTTGGTACTTACCGATAAATCAATTTCTCTGAATCCTCTAGGGGACACTGGACGCCCACCTCGGTGCTGTCAACCTGCTGTGTTTGGGTTATTGTTCAAGTTCATACAAACGGTATTAGTTTCGGTTTAATAAGTTCTTGGATGCTGTTTGTTCTGTTGTACGGTTCGGTTCCTCGCCAGGTGCGGTAGTCTTATGTCCAACTCTCTCGGTCACATTTTCAAAACTGAGGTAGGAGGGATGTGAAGGGGGAGGAGCCGGCTGTGCAGGCAATATTTTTTTAACATTTTGCCACACCTCCGGTTTGCAAGCTTCACACCCCTAATGTATGATGGAACTCCAGTGTCCCCTAGAGGATTCAGAGAAATGGATTTATCGGTAAGTACCAAAATCCTCTTTTCACTCCTAGCCAGTCGTGTGACTTCATCTCTTTGCTTCCAGTTGTTCTTCACGTTTTCAATCACCAAAAAACGGATTATATTCTTAGTGGAGCAATTATGTTTTTCTTTGAAGTGGTTAGAGAGTGAATGTGTTGTTAGGCCCTTTTTTATGTTCCGTAGATGTTCACTAAGTCTAGTTTTTAGGGCTCTGCTAGTTCTACCTATATAAACGAGATGGCAGCTACATTCTATAAGGTAGACCACATTTGTAATATGACAAGTCATGAATTGATGTAATTTGTATTTATTGCCTTTCACTGTGAACTCTTCATACTTAGATCCTTCTGTTTTGATCTCTCTGCATGCTTGACATGTTCCACATCTGTAGAACCCTTTATTTCTTATTGGATGTTGGTCTTGATGTGGCAAAGCACTTCTGGTAAGTTTATGTTTAAGATTGGGTGCCTTCCTGTAGATAAATCTGGGTGTTTTCGGTATTACTTCTTTTAGTAAGGGATCTTATAATAGGAGGTGCCAATGTTTCCGCACGATGGATTCCATCTTTTTATATTGGTGATTGTACTGTGTGATGAACGCAAACTGTGCCTTTCCGTTGTCTCCTTTCTTTTTCTTGGAACCTTCCAACAACCTGATCTGGTCTTGACTAAGTGCTTCTTAAATTTTTCCAACTTGTTTTTATCATATCCTTTATGTTCAAAGCCTGTCTTCATGGCGTCTATTTGTTCCTCACAGGTTTTTTTATTACTGCAGTTGTGTCTTAGTCTTAGAAACTGACTCTTAGGTATACTGGAAAGCCAATTGGCATGATGTTCACTTGTCGTGGCTATATAATTATTGGCATCGGTTGGTTTTTTGAAGCATTTTGTTTCGAGTTTCCCATCCTCGATATATATGGTGAGATCTAGGAAATCCACTTCTGTTTGGCTGGTTTTGATACTCAATTTAATATTAAGATCATTGGAGTTAAGATTTTCCAAAAAAATGTCCAAGTCAGCTTTGTTTCCTTTCCAAAAAAAAGATTATCTCATCAATGTAACGATGCCAAATGGGGAGATCTTTACCAAAAGCTTCATTTGTTTTTATGTTTTTCTCCTCCCAATATGACATAAACAAGTTCGCAAAACTTGGTGCAAATTTCGTCCCCATTGCAATCCCAACCACCTGATTGTAATAAGTACCATCGAAATAAAAATAATTGTTCTTGAGTATGAACTCTATGCCTTCCATCAAGAGTTCCTTTTTATTTTCCTAGTAGTCTGACTGCTTCTAATCCTTTTTCGTGCGGTATATTGGTATATAATGCTTCTACGTCTGCAGTTGCCATCCACATATCCTGAGTCCATTCCAAGGTGTTAATCTTTCGTAATATATCAGTAGTATCTTTGAAGTGAAATTCTGTTTTAGTTACCAGCGGTTGTAGATGAGCATCTATAAATTCCGACAGGTTAGCCGTCAAACTGCCTATCCCGGCCACGATTGGTCTTCCTGGAGGCTTCAGAGGATTCTTGTGTACTTTAGGTAATACATATATCGTTGGTATTGCTGGATCTGTAACATAAAGATATTAAAATTCTTTCTCTGTGATGGTTTTTTTGTCCAGATGTGTTTTAAGAAGCTGATTAAGATTGCTTTTTATTCTATTTGTTGGATCATTTCTTAATTTGGAATATGTTATCCCGTCATTCAGTTGGCGGTAAACCTCCTTGATGTATTCCTCTTTGTTTAAAATGGCCACACCTCTTCCTTTATCGCATGGTTTGATAATGATATTTTCGTCTTTTTGTAAGACCTTTAGTGCCATGCGTTCCTTCTTTGTAAGATTCCATTTTTTTATCTTTACTTTATCCAGTTCTTCCATGTCTTCCAATATGGGCTTGTGGAAACTATCTACTAGACTCCCCTTTAGATGTTTTGGATAGAATGTGGATCTCTTCTTGAATGTTCCTCCCGGAAGGTCTTCATCTCTTTGTTCACTCTGTTCTTTAGTCAGGAAAAAAATTTTTAACTGTGAGTTTCCTAATAAATTTTTCAACATCTATAAAGACATCGAAGAAGGAGGTTTTGTTGGTGGGTGCATATTTAAGGCCTTTGAGGAGTAATTTTTCTTCCGTACTGGTCAAAGTCCTATTACTCAAATTGAAGATTTTCCCTTGTGTGGATTCCTTGATGTTATCATTATTAGTGTTGGTGTTTTCTTGTTTGTTTTCTTCTTCTTGATCCCCCCTCTTTTGTCTCTTTTTTCTTTGAGCTAGTATCTTTGGTATTGGCGTCTCCAGAAAAGGGGAGTACTCTTCTTGTATTGGATAATCGGTTCTTCTATTGACCGTTGCTCTGTTCTCAAAATTATTTCTGGGATTCTTGTTCCAGTGACTCCCATGATTTTGCTGTCTGTTATAGTGGTCTAAGTTTTGATATGGACTTCTGTTTCTTGTGTGTTGGAACTTCCGATTGGTGAAGTATCTACCTTTTCTCCTTTCAATTCTTCTTGGGGATGAGCGATGTACTTAATTTCTTCTTCTCCTTTCTTGTGGATTATAAAAATCATCTTCCCTCTCAGGTGAGATGTCTATCAGTTCTTCCTCAAATCTTGCACGGTCTCCCCTTTTGTAGTGTCTTTCGCGTATAGAAGGTTTTTTCGCATTATTAAGTTTTGACTGATATTCTGGGATAGATGATCTGTTCTCTCTCCTGAAATGCGGACAGTCTTATTTATGAGTTATTTTATTATTATTTGAACTTGGAGTGAGGAGTTCTTCCTCCTCTGTGACAGAACATATGGAAACTGAGGTATTGTCCTCTTTCATGTGTCTAAACGGGTCTTTCCCCTCTCTTTTGTAGTACTTGTGATCCCGTTTTTTAATTTCTTTTGTTTTTTTTTATAGTGATTTCCCTGGTACTTGTGATTTTCTGTTGGATATCTTTTTCTTTCTTTTTATATTCAGGCAGTTCTTGAAATGGTTCGATGTGTGTCTGGATCCCAGCGATTTGTTCTTTAATCGATTTAAGTTTGTCTTTACGTTCCTTCAAGATTAGCTCTATGAGGGTAAAGGAGCATATTTCCAGTGTACGCATCCAGTCATCTTTGAACTTTTCACTGCTTTCTTCAAATGAGGGTTTTTAATTCTTAACCCTTTAGGAATGATCTGATCTGACATGGAGTGGACAAAGGTTTACGGGTCACAACAAAGACAATTTTATCTCCAGTTCATATGTGCGCCCCAATAAACAATTGGTGATTAATGAAAGTTGAAAATACTCCCCTGGTTTAACACTCCTCTTCACAATTCCATTTTCCTTCAAGAACGATGTTTGTAACATGAAAAGGAAGAGAGAATGCAAAAATCCTTGTGTAGTATTGTTTAGGTATAGATGCACATTCAATAGATGGTTAACAAATCACCACACCAATAGTGATATGCAAATTTGTGTCGGGGTCCTAACCCCCTAATTCAAATCACTCACAGTTGTGAGGAAAAGAAGAGGCAGAAATAATCATTCATTGATGAAACACCGTCACCATAAATCTCAGGGGATACCCCCTTCAACAGGAAACTTACAAAAAGGTAATTTGTGTAAGGCGTGGTAAACACTTCATCCTCATAACTCCATCACATAGGGAAAATAAGAGGCAGGGGATGTCCCCTTCACCAAAAAACTCACAATCTGAGCCTTGTATAAAATGTAAAGCAGGTGGATCTTTATTTCCTTTTCAATTCACACTCAGCTTCCAAGGTAAATCCTCAATGTAAAGTGAGAGAATATACCGGTTTTGGATAATATAAAACACTTTATTAAAAAAAAAATTCTTAAAAAGAGAACTTTAGAGGGCATACCCGGGTTGGAGAGATGTCCAAGAATATGATGGTAAATGCATGAAAACGGGGCCCCGTTTCAGGAATCCCAGAATCCTCTCCTTGCCAGGTAGTGTCCCTCTTGTAGACTCAGGTGCCCCCACCAACGCGTTTCAATCCTCCAAGGATCTTTGTCAAGGTGTATGGGGTAACCTGGAGCGTGTGCAATTTATACCCAGTTAATGAGTGATCCAATACAGATGTGCATAATTAATAATTCCAACCCTCCCTCTGTATAATTACAATAACAAGTCTCTATTGAATAATGTCTTCTAAACAATCCTTCCCAAGATGGCCGCTGGATCACTTCCGTCCGATCCAAAATGGCGATCGGACGGAAGTGACCCAGCGGCCATCTTGGGATGGGCATTTATTGGACCTGGAATCGGGACCATGGATTGTTTAGAAGACCTTATTCAATAGAGACTTGTTATTGTAATTATACAGAGGGAGGGTTGGAATTATTAATTATGCACATCTGTATTGGATCACTCATTAACTGGGTATAAATTGCACACGCTCCAGGTTACCCCATACACCTTGACAAAGATCCTTGGAGGATTGAAACGCGTTGGTGGGGGCACCTGAGTCTACAAGAGGAACACTACCTGGCAAGGAGAGGATTCTGGGATTGCTGAAACGGGGCCCCGTTTTCATGCATTTACCATCATATTCTTGGACATCTCTCCAACCCGGGTATGCCCACTAAAGTTCTCTTTTTAAGAATTTTTTTTTTAATAAAGTGTTTTATATTATCCAAAACCGGTATATTCTCTCACTTTACATTGAGGATTTACATTGGAAGCCGAGTGTGAATTGAAAAGGAAATAAAGATCCATTTGCTTTGCATTTTATACAAGGCTCAGATTGTGAGTTTTTATGGTGAAGGGGACATCCCCTGCCTCTTATTTTCCCTATGTGATGGAGTTATGAGGATGAAGTGTTTACCACGCCTTACACAAATTACCTTTTTGAGAGTTTCCTGTTGAAGGGGGTATCCCCTGAGATTTATGGTGACGGTGTTTCATCAATGAATGATTATTTCTGCCTCTTCTTTTCCTCACAACTGTGAGTGATTTGAATTAGGGGGTTAGGACCCCGACACAAATTTGCATATCACTATTGGTGTGGTGATTTGTTAACCATCTATTGAATGTGCATCTATACCTAAACAATACTACACAAGGATTTTTGCATTCTCTCTTCCTTTTCATGTTACAAACATCGTTCTTGAAGGAAAATGGAATTGTGAAGAGGAGTGTTAAACCAGGGGAGTATTTTCAACTTTCATTAATCACCAATTGTTTATTGGTGCGCACATATGAACTGGAGATAAAATTGTCTTTGTTGTAATAGTGTTGGGGATTTTGGGTGTGATCCCATTTTCTCTAGTTCATTAGAGCTGCCCGTTTGTGCGCAAGAAAAACAGCACCAATTTCTTTTTTGTAAAGGTTTACGGGTGGCTTCCTCGAGAGTGCAAGTGTCAGCATTGACTGGTTCCAAAAGAAAATTGCTAACCTACAGGATGTGCGCACTTTTTTCCAGGGAATGCTGCACATTCTACTTCCTTTTGTTCCTCCTACAGTGCCTTGGGACTTAAGTTTAGTCCTAAAGGCCCTTCAGGTTGCCCCAATTGAACCACTAAAATGTGTGGATCTTAAATGGTTGACAGCTAAAAGTTCTCTTTCTACTGGCTATTGCTTCAGCTAGAAGAGTTTCAGTTTTAGGGGCTTTGTTATGTTGCCCTCCTTTTCTGATTTTTCCATCCAGATAAAGCGTTTCTCAGAACCAAATCTGGGTATCTTCCCAAGGTGGTGTCTAAATTCCACCTTAACGAAGGAATTGTAGTATTGGACTTCCAGGGACCGGACCTTTCTGCGGGAGATGCATTGTTGTACCTAGTCCGTGCCTTAAGGATCTACGTGAATCCTACCAGTGCCATCTGAAAACATAGTTACATAGTACATACCTGTACATACGGGTGTAGTACTGGTGACCGGCGGTCTCCTGACCGCCGGTCACCTTACCGACGCCGGGATCCCGGCGGGGAGGGGCAAGTGCAGCAAGCCCCTTGCGGGCTCGCTGCGCTCGCCACGCTGCAGGCTCGGTGGCGACCTGCGGTCGCCACGGGTTCTATTCCCACCAGTGGAAATAGTCCCTGTTGGTCGGCATGCCGACCATCGGGATAGTGAGCCGTCGGGCTCACGGAGGAGGTCATGTGACTGTCGGTCAGCTGACCGGCGGTCACATGAATACCACCCGTACATACAATTTCAGAAGCATATTCTCAAGCTGATCTCCCTGTTCCGGCTAATGTCTCTGCTCACTATATTTGTAAGGTAGGTCCATCATGGGCAGCACCTCATATCCCAATGTTATCCTGTGGACCTAGGAGAAATAGCGTTATCAATGGTAAGTCTACCATAACGATTATTTTAGACACATATTTTATTACAGAGCATTTTATAAGTACCTAAACATTTTAGTTCTGCCATGCTGCCGAATGCAGCATGGCCCCACTCCTCCCTTCGCCGTCGCTCGTCGCAGCTGACATAAGCAAGTGTATATGCACTTGCCGATGTCTGAGTCCTGTTGCAGGCGATGTTGCATCGTGCGGACATCGCACTGATATGTACATAGCCTAAGACACATAGGATAATCTCTCCTATTGGTATAGAACCCTCCGTTTATATGGGGAATTGATACTTTCTACAGCTCTAATTAACAGCAATATTGTGAGTCTTTGAACCCCCATATAAATTTCCTATAGCCGCTAAAGATTTACCATATGTGGACACCTGTCAATTAGATCAGGTATTAAGTAGGTCCCTGTAACCAGCGCTGCTGTTAAGAAGCCTATGTGGGATAAAAGACTAATTGAAGATTGCATTACTATCAGCTGCAGGAGATACTTATTCTCCCTGATCCACTGAACGGTCTCTGGTTCTTGTAACCAATTAGTCACTGTTTTATACTTTCTGATGAAAACTAATGGTTAACTAAAGGTGTTAGTACCTTTTGGTCTCCATTTAGCTTGTTGTGTCCACATAGACACAATTGGACTTATATTGCTGCTTGAAATATATTTTTCTCTGGCAGGGTCCACAGGTTATCCACAGGATAACATTGGGATATGAGGTAGCGACAGCGGATTGGCACCAACCGATCAAAGCTTTCGGCTTCCCAGCATGCAACGGACCCATCCCGCCTTCTAGCTTAGGCAATTATGCTGAGGATTTTGAGGAAACAGAGGCAGACTTCTGTTCCTGGGAACCTGCGGGTGCAGGTCTTTTGGATTTAGCCTGACCACCTCTGAAGAAAGGGGTAGGAGGCTTAGCCTTTTTAGCTTTTGTGGTCAGAAAGGACTGCATTGTCTGAGTGGCTGAGGGAAGAAAGGTTGACTTACCAGTGGTTGCCGTGGAGATCCACGTATCCAATGCTTCCCCAAATAGAGCCTGACCTGTGAAGGGTAGGTTCTCCACAATTCTCCTGGATTCCACGTCTGACGACCATTGGCGCAGCCAGAGTCCCCTGCGTGCTGAGACAGCCATGGAAGACGTCCTTGCATTCAGATGACCCAGGTCCTTCATGGCCTCCACCATGAAATCCGCAGAATCCTGTATGTTACGTAAAAACAGTTCAATGTCACTTCTATCCATAGAATCTAATTCCTCTAGTAATGTGTCTGACCACTTTACTATGGCTTTAGATATCCATGCACAGGCAATAGTGGGCCTTAACGCCACGCCTGAAGCATGTATATGGATTTGAGCGTAGTTTCAATCTTGCGGTCAGCCGGCTCTTTCAAAGCAGTAGACCCAGGAACAGGTAAAACTACCTTTTATAACCATCTAGATACAGAAGCGTCAACTATATGTGGGTTTTCCCACTTTTTCCTATCATCCTCAGGGAAAGGAAAAGCAACGAGAACCCTTTTTGGGATCTGGAATTTTTTCTCTGGGTTTTCCCAGGATTTTTCAAATGTGTTTAATTCTTTAGACGCAGGGAAGGTCAGGGATGCTTTCCTATTGTCTGTAAAGTAAGCCTCCTCAACTTGCTCAGGTGGTTTGTCAGTAAAGTGTAACACATCCCTAATGGCCGCAATCATGAGCTGCACCCTTCTTGCTAGGGAAGTCTCACACCCCCACCCCCCTGCATATCTCCATCACCGTCTGCCGTGTCAGAGTCGGTATCCGTGTCGACTTGCATAATCTGGGCAAGTGCACATTTCTTTGGGAATACACCAGTGGATTTTGAGGAAGTGGGAACAGAACCAGACAAAACCTCTACAGATTTTTTCAACCCCTGTGTTTCAGTCTCATTATGGGCTATCCTAGTAGAAATCTGGGGTATCATTCCCTTAATGGAAGCCACCCACTGTGGCTCAGATTCAGAAGGCTGAGACAGTAAATTACATTCCTGAGTACATGGAATGGATTCCTCTGGTGAAGATACATACTCTGCAGCACAAAATACAGAGTCCCTGGACATGGTAATGTGAGAAATTTGCATACACACACACAGGAAAATGTCAGACACACTTTTCCCCAAAGTACCTTCAGAGAAACACAGAGTTAATGGAGCCAGCACCCACACAGCGCCCCAGTAGGCAGTTATATAATAAGTGCCTGGAGCTGACTATGTAACCTTAATAGGCTACACAGTTTTGAATAAAACACTCTCTCCCCCCTTCTACAACCCCCTGGTACCGCACTGGATAGCTGGAGTTATGAGGAGGATCAGCGCTCCTTGTAGTGTCTCTGTTATGATGATCTGCAGGGAGAAAATGGCGCTGGTGAGCTGCTGGGTCCGCTCTGAGGAGAAGCTTTGCCCCCTAAGATGGCGCATCTTCCTGCACTTTTGAATTTTTTATACTGGCCTAAGGATTGTGTGCTGGCAGTAGACAAAGTACCTGAAAGTGATCTGACCAATGTAAGGGTATTGCGCTGGCCCAGGGCGCCCCTCACAGCATCGCACATCTGTACCGCTGAGCCTTCCAGAGCGCAGCTTCAGTGCTGAGCTCCCACCCTGATGCCGCCATTCTCACCGGTTCCTCGCTTGTCTGGTCGCCGGTGCTCTACTCACCACCTCGATCTTCTGGCTCTGTTAGGAGGTGGCGGCATGCAGCGGGAGTGAGCAGTCGCCTCGGGGGCTAACGATCATCACCCTCAGGAGCTTAATGTCCAGTCAGCGGAGATAGTGGCCATTAACCTCAAAGGGTTGGACACTACTCCCCCCTAAGTCCCACGAAGTAGGGAGGCTGCCATATAAATCCAGTGATACTGCTGTATAAATCCAGTCCAGTGGTACTGCCGTATAAGCCCAGTGGCACTGCCGTATAAGCCCAGTGATACTGGCGTATAAGTCCAGGGGTACTGCCGTATAAGTCCAGTGATACTGCTGTGTAAATGCAGTCCAGTGGTACTGCCGTGTAATTCCAGTGATACTGGCGTATAAGTCCAGTGGTGCTGTCCTGTGCTGTATATTATTTACTCCAAATAAAGGGGTTATTAATATTTAATCCAAATAATTTTTACAGGTTTTGCCCTGTGCGGTGTAGGGGTACGCTCTCATATGCCACATATTGTATTATATAACTCCAGAAAAATAACGGAGAACAAAAATTTGGAGGATAAAATAGGGAAAGATCAAGAACCACTTCCTCCTCGTGCTGAAGCTGCTGCCACTAGTCATGACATAGACGATGAAATGCCATAAACGTCATCTGCCAAGGCCAATGCCCAATGTGATAGTAGAGGGCATGTAAAATCCAAAAAGCCAAAGTTCAGTAAAAGACCCAAAAAAATAAATGTAAATGGTCTGAGGAGAAACGTAAACTTGCCAATATGCCATTTACGACACGGAGTGTCAAAAAATGGCTAAGGCCCTGGCCTATGTTTATGACTAGTGGTTCAGCTTCACATGACGATGGAAGCCCTTATCCTCCCGCTAGAAAAATGATCAGAGTTAAACTGGCAAAAGCACAGAAAAGAACTGCGCATTCTAAGATGGTATCACAAATCCCCAAGGAGAGTCCAAGTGTGTCGGCGGTTGCGATGCCTGACCTTCCCAACACTGGATGGGAAGAGGTGGCTCCTTCCACCATTTGCACACCCTCTGCAAGTGCTGGAAGTAGCACCCACAGTCCAGTTTCTGATATTCAAATTGAAGATGTCACTGTTGAAGTACACCAGGATGAGGATATGGGTGTTGCTGGCGCTGAGGAAGTTGACGGTGAGAAATCTGATGGTGATGTGGTTTGTTTAAATCGGGCACCGGGGGAGACAGTTGTTGTCCATGGGATGAATAAGCCCATTGTGATGCCTGGGCAAAATACAAAAAAAGCCACCTCTTCAGTGTGGATTTATTTCTCCACAAATCCAGACAACAGGTATCAAGCCACGTGTTGCTTTTTTCAATCCGTAATAAGTAGGGGTAAGGACGTTAAACACCTAGGAACATCCTTCCTTATATGTCACCTGCTGCGCATTCATCAGAAGTCATTATCAAGTTCAGAAACTTTGGGTAAGAGCGTAAGCAGTCCACTGACACCTAAATCCCTTCTTCCTCTTGTACCCAAGCTCCTGTAAGCCACACTACCTACTCCCTCAACGTCAACTTCCTCCTCAGTCAGGAACGTCGTGATAAAGCTAACCATTTATCTTATTACATTCACTATAAAATGGGTAAGAGACTCAGTACGCAATTGGCGTATGGGGTACCGTAAGGGTACGCACTTAGCGTAGCAGACGCTTAGCCGTGGTCGAGACGCACATGCGACACGCTCGCTCACAACTTAACGCGTGGTGTCGAGCACGCTATAGGCGGCCGACTACCGTAATACTACGCTACTAGCGTAGCGTACGCTCGTGACCACGAGGAGAACACGAGCGGCGCAGGCGCTCACGGGATGACACTCAGTAAATCTTGTATGCAACACAGTGAAAGATTGAGTTTGTACTGTAAACCTTGGTTTTGTAATGTGAGCACAATGCAATGCTAATTAACCTCTATTGTATGAAAGCCTCTTGAGCGATTGAGACACTCTGAATACTCTCAGCAATGTAATAAACACACAATACCTTGATGAAAACCGTTTGTGGAGAGAAGACTGAGCTGGCCATGCTGGCTGTCCTTATATACACTGCGTACAGTATACTACAAAGGGACCTACAATCTCATTGTTCATTGGACACAGGAATGTCTCCTCGCATCATAACAAAAGGTCATAGGTTAGTTTGAACAGGTGGGCTGTGACTACATCAAACTGCTCAGGTGGGAGGGAATCTGAGAATTCCCGCCGCATGGATAATGAACCGCAAATATAGTAAATGTCCAGAAACTACTAATAGACATAACTATACGCAGGAGCGATTAATCTTTACCTAACCAGCACCGGATTGTTTCTAATAAAATGTTCTTTAGTTAGGTACCAAACACAACTGCTCAAACCCTGTCTGACCCTTCGTACCATGAAAAGAGGAATTTCTCTGTCCAGCGACCAGTTACATTAAACAAACTTACAGTCATTATTAAGGGGAACATTATCTATAAAACATACTATTTGGTTTTATTATTTAACGTTTGAGTCGCCCGCTAGACGCACACAAACTCTACCGTAAATGCACATACCACGCGCTCGAGCGCATGGCCGAGGAGGCGCCATCACGCAGCTGCGAGTATCCGCACGCACGGGAGAGAATGTGCACGTGCAGCGGGCAAGCGCATGGGGTGGATATATGGCAACGTGTAGCATGATATTTTTCCGACTTTGACAGTCCACCCTTTGGCAGTCATCAATAACTGCCACTTCCTAAAACAGTTCAAAAAGAAAAATATATGTCATAATGTAAATACAATTTTATGATTGGGTAAAGGGAGGAGAGGAGCAGGTGGGAAAAAGGTATGACCTAGTGAGATAGTAGAAGCATGTGTGTATGAATCCATGTTTGAGGGGTCATGTTTCATCGTGCCGTACGTGTTTTAGATCAAGCTTCGAGGTATTGCGAAGTATACATTTGAATTCCTTCTTATCCCGTATTACGGGTCTGTGGATGGGCTGCCAAACTTTACCGAGCTCTTTTCGGCTTTTGGTTGCAACAAATGGGGGAGCACATTTAGTTGATGATACATGAATGGGGGGATATGTGAGTGCTGATATCTGTATCTATATTCCCTATCGACTATGTGTGTCATTACCTGAAGGTTGTAGAGGTGACGATAAGAAGCAATTATTATAAATGCAGTCGTAAACTATGTGAGTTTAATATGCATTCGCCGATTGAGGTCTTGTCTGATGTCTTGTCTTGATGTACATGTTGTCTGATGTCTCTCGGTGCTTTTGCTATAAATAACGAGCAAAAGTTGTTCCATTGTCCATAAAGTTACAGTCTCTAAAGTGTTGGGCTATCGTAAAAGTTAAAGTCACTAGGGAAATTTGGGGCTTGTAGCATCGTTCATCAATGGTCTGTATAAAAGAGGTTGTCAAATTCTTCTTCCAAGCGGATGTCTTTGTACCTTGGAGGAAAACAAAGGAGAAACGGGTGAAAGAAACGGACCGTGGAATCACATTTTCATCACAACATTGTCTCTATCGTTGGGTCATAAATCAAATTAGTTGTTGTTAGTACAGTGTCCTCGCTCCTCAGACTCATCACCCTGGTATTACTTTTACGCTTCGCTAAAACCCGAACGCATCTAAATATCAGGCCAACCAATATGACGACTCCCAGAATACACAAAAGAAATTTCCCTACATCCATAATAATACCTTGGGCCCATTCTCCTAAGCCCGAGAACCAATTTCGTGGGTTCAACCATGACACCCAACTGGTCAGCTCATTACCCACAGCAGCGAGTGTGATATTGTGTTTCCTTCGAAATTCCCACTTTAATTGTAAAATGTCATCCATCTTTTGGTCTATGACCTCGGCTGGGTCCTCCGTGCTGTTTGTAATGTACGTGCAGCACTTTATTCCATATTGAGTTGCTAGGGTAACACAATACCCGCCTGTCACAGCTGTGAGGTAATTGAGAATCATCCTATGCTGAACCAGTTCTGTTTTGTAGGCTTGTAACTCTTTCCCAGTGTACCTGAATGTGTCGTCATACATTTCGGTGATATTGTCTAATAAATTTGCAAGCGCAGATATATATTTATAATTTATCACCACTCTGGCGGTACGAGTGATATCTAACGCGAGTAGGAATTGAATCCCGGTGGATTCATGGATCAGATCAGAGGCTGAATGCTCTGTCCTCTCTATCAGGTGCCGTTTAACGACGTGCTCGTAATGAGTGTGAGTATAAGGAGCTTGGGCACTGCAGTGAATATCTTTCATTTTGTTATGGGTTACAGTCATTACTTCAGGCAGTACTTTTCCAATATAGCACAATCCCTCTGAGTTTGGGGCAAGCCACTTATACGCCTTCCTCCCGCATATGAAATATGCATCATCGGGGAGAACATATGGGACGGAGTATGATATTATCATGTTACAAATTTTCCATGTGAAATCTCCTAACCCTAATTCTCCCATCTGTTTAGTACACGTATCAGGTTGTACGACATGTGCACAGTATCCTGGTGATACTTCTCCAACTCGCATGGTCCTACTTCCTAGAGTGTACCTATACCGGAAATATTTTCCATGGTCGGCTATCTGGCGTATAAGTTCTGTGTCTATGGGCATTCTGTCGGGTCTGTATGAAAAGGTCATGGTTTGATTACTCCATGACACTTCCCAATTTCCCGGCTTTCGGGGATTGGAAATGTTAAAGCACACTAAGGACCTATCCACATGATACTGGTGGAGCTTCAAACAAGGAGGACTAGAGATATTAAACCTCTTGTCCACCGGCCTCCCACCACTTAGCTCAAGTACCTCTCCTACAGTTAAAGGGAATGGTACTAGTCCTGATTTGCTATGACCTTGAGGTACTTGAGAGCATACCCAACAGTCTGTCTGATTTAACACTTTACCCACAGGAGTGATAGTCACTCAATGGATGCCGGTCCATGTGGACATTAAAACTGGACTGACATTTCTTGATGCACCCATCCTCAACTATATTGTCACAATGCCTACAGATGCAGTTCTCTTCAGCTAACAATCCTTCACAATTCCTTCTATTGTCAATGCTACCAGATCGTTTTCTGATACTCGCCTTTACTCAGTGATTATGTTGCTCTTGGAAATTTACGCCTGCATCCTGGTCATCAGAACCCATTCCCGATCCTTTCTCGACCTCCATGGTACTCTCAACCGAAACAGACTGCTCTGGTCAAACACAGGGTCAACAGGAAAATCCGGATCACAGTCTCTTGGGGCAAGTCCATCTTAGAGGAGTAAAAGGAGAAAAATAAGAAAGGGGAAAGGAAATAGGAGGGAGGTGGGAACTGGAGAAAATAACAAATGGGAAAAAGAAATCTGGCTCGACAAGCTTCCGGTCTTATTATTCTCAGCGCTCAGGTGTCGTCTCAATCCTCCCTGAACAGACACTCTAGTGATACAACCTCTACCGTCTGTTCTTTATCACGGGACCTCTCTGGGTCAGTGACCTTTTTACAATGAGACGAATGGACCCAAGTCTCTCTCTCGGCAACCTTCAATGCTGTTGTGCTGGTCAATAAGACTTGATATGGTCCTTCCCATCTGTCAATAAGGCAACCTGAGCGTAGAAAATTCCGTATCATTACATAATCCCAAGGTTCAATGTCATGACAATTACTGTCTGGCAGATCAGGAATCACCAACTTTAGATTATCATTCTGATTCCTCAATTGCTTACTCATCTTAACCAAGTACATTACGGTTACTTCATTGTTACATTTCAAATCATCCTGGGGGTTAATCATAACATGGGGTTGTCGACCAAACAGAATTTCAAAAGGAGACAGATTAAGAGGGGACCTGGGAGTGGTTCTGATGCTGTATAATACAATTGGCAAAGCTTCGGGCCATAAAAGTCCTGTTTCAGTCATTACCTTGCTCAATTTATTTTTAATAGTGCGGTTTACTCTTTCCACCTTCGCACTCGCCTGGGGGCGGTACGGAGTGTGCAGCTTACTATTAATTCCCATCAACTTACACATTGTTAGAAAGACTTCACCTGTAAAATGGGTACCCCTATCACTTTCAATGATTCTAGGGATACCATACCTACACACAAATTCCTGCACAATTTTCTTTGCAGTAAATACAGCGGTATTTGTGGCCGCGGGAAATGCTTCAACTCAATTTGAGAACACATCAATACAGACCAATACATATTTTAAATTTCTACAAGGTGGCAATTGTATGAAATCAATTTGTATTACCTGGAAAGGACCATCTGTCGGAGGGATATGGGATGGCTCTGTCGGTATTGCCTTTCCGATATTCTTCCTCAAGTAGGTGAGACATGTCATCGCTCTTTTACCCGCGTGGGAAGAAAATCCTGGGACGCACCAATAAGCTCTTACCAACTTACACATTCCTTCTTTGCCTAGATGAGTCAGCCCATGTGCCGCTTCCGCTAGACTTGGAAGGTATGCTCTGGGTGCCACTGGCTTACCCTGTCCGTCTGTCCAGAGTCCTGAGGACTCCTGGCCATATCCTTTTGACCTCCAAACTGCCTTTTCTTGTGGTGAACACAAATTTTGCATTTCACACAATTTCTGTGTGTTTACAGTATTAAATACCATCAGTCGTGTACTATCTGTTTGTATGGGGTTACTAGCTGCTGATTTAGCAGCTTCGTCTGCTCGGCTGTTACCAAGTGATACCGGGTCTTGGCTATATGTGTGAGCTTTACACTTGATAACAGCCACTCTGTCGGGTTCCTGTATCGCTGTTAGAAGTCTTTTGATGTGGGCTGCATGTGCTACGGGTGTGCCAGCTGCCGTCATGAAATTTCTGAGGCGCCATAGGGCCCCGAAATCATGGACTACTCCGAAGGCGTACCTAGAATCTGTGTAAATATTGGCTGATTTGCCCTTAGCCAATTCACATGCTCTGGTTAGGGCAACCAGTTCAGCAACTTGTGCTGAGTGTGGTGGGCCTAGCGGTTCCGCTTCTATGGTACCTTGGTCATCTACGACTGCGTATCCAGTACACAAGTCTCCCGAGTCCGTCTGTCTGTGACAACTACCGTCAGTGTAGAAAGTAAAATCTACATCTTCCAGTGGGTTGTCACTGATGTCAGGCCTTGCCATGAAATTTTGGGTCAAATATTCCATACAATCATGCGTGTCATCCCCTGTATTAAATCCTCCTTCACCATCACTCTCATCCTCCACCCTTTGTGCCTGTCCAGGCACACCTGGGAGATACGTTGCAGGATTTAATGCGCTGCATCTCCTTATGGTGATGTTTACGGGGGCCATCAATGCCAATTCCCATCTTGTAAACCGCGCTGATGAGACGTGTCTGGTTTGGGCCGAATTCAGTAAGGCTGACACTGCATGTGGTGTATGAATTGTGAGGTGGTGTCCTAGCACTACATCTTCGCTCTTTGTGACTAGCAATGCTATTGCTGCAACGCTTCGCAAGCATGTGGGGAGGGATCCCGCTACCGTATCTAGCTGAGCGCTATAGTAGGCTACCGGCCTGCTGGCATCACCATGCTTCTGGGTTAAGACACCTGCTGCGCACCCAGCACTCTCTGTTCCGTACAGCACAAAGGGTTTCCCATAGTCAGGCATACCTAATGCTGGTGCCTGCGTTAGGCACTGTTTAAGTCTCTCAAATGCCATCTCAGATTCGTCTGTGTGCGAAATCCGATCAGGTTTGTTTGAGGAGACCATCTCCTGCAAAGGTAGGGCTAGTATGGAAAAACCTGGGATCCAGTTACGGCAATACCCACACATTCCTAAAAATGTTCTTCTCTGTTGCTGGGTTTGTGGCAGGGTCATGTCACGAATTGCTTGAATTCTATCAGCGGTAAGGTGTCTCAGTCCTTGTGTTAGACAGTGTCCCAAATACTTCACACGGGTTTGGCATAATTGTAACTTGTCCTTGGAAACCTTGTGTCCTGTGTCTGAAAGATGAAACAGGAGTTGTTTCGTATCTCTCAGGGACGCTTCCAGTGAATCTGAACACAGCAGTAAATCATCCACATACTGTATCAATATTGATCCACTCTCTGGTTGGAAAGACTGTAAACAGTCATGCAGGGCCTGTGAGAAAATACTTGGACTGTCTATGAAACCTTGTGGTAATCGAGTCCAAGTGTACTGAACTCCTCTGTATGTGAATGCGAATAAGTATTGACTGTCAGGGTGCAGAGGTACCGAGAAGAAAGCGGAGCAGAGGTCAATCACAGTGAAAAATTTGGCAGTGGGAGGGATTTGCATAAGGATGACAGCTGGATTTGGCACTACGGGGAATTGACTCTCAACTATTTTGTTGATCCCTCTTAGATCCTGCACTAATCTGTAACCCCTCCCCCCACTCTTTTTAACAGGGAAGATGGGACTATTGGCAGTGCTGGACGTTCTTACCAGAATGCCCTGTTGTAGCAAGCGCTCTATTACAGGGTAAACTCCTAACTCCACCTCTGGCTTCAGAGGGTATTGTGGGATTTTTGGAGCTATCCTACCATCTTTTACTTGCACAACTACTGGGGCTACGTTTGCCATCAATCCAGTGTCTTGTCCATCCTTGGTCCAAAGTGATTCCGGTATCTGGGAAATCATTTCCTCTACCTTGGACGGACACCTATTTACAACAACAGTGTGTGACATTAATCTTGTTGGGGAGTCTAGCATATCCTGCGCTTCCTGAGCGTGGTTTTCGGGTATGTCCAAGAACACACCTTCAGGAGTACAGTATATGACGCATCCCATTTTGCACAGTAAATCTCTCCCTAGGAGATTAGTCGGAGCCGATGCAGCCAGCAGAAAAGAATGCTTGGTATGCAAAGGCCCTATCGTAATCTCTGCAGGTTTGCTTAAAGGGTAGTGCTGTACTACTCCTGTTACTCCCATGGCTGGAATTGTTTTACCAGTGGTTCTCATGCCCACGGTCGAATTAATCACTGACTTGGCCGCCCCCGTATCTACAAGGAAATTTAGAGATTTACCAGCTACATCAATTGTGACCTCGGGTTCACTTCCAAGGCTCGCAATTAATTTTACTGGCTGCAGATTACAGGTGTGGCCCCGCCCCTATGGTGCGTGGTGACCTCCCTGCATTGCGCTGGCAGCTATTACCTGTGAAGCGGGTAAATGGGAACTATCAGTGACTTGCCAGTCTCTTTTTGGGGGATACCTTTTTGTTTCCCCTGCGTGTGGCTCATAACTCCGTCTCTGCGGTCCTTGATCCCAATTTCGTGTGTCATGTCGTAGTCTAGGGGGTTGATATGATTTTGGTGCATTTTTCGATCTACAGTCTCGTGCAAAATGTCCCTCCTTATGACAGTAATAACAAGTTACCACATTTGACTTACCCACAGGGGTCGGAGATTTATACAGAGGTGGCCTTGTGGTCAGGGCCTGTATACTTACGGCCATTAACTTATCACTTTGTGACTCCCTGTGTCTGGTGATATTCCGATCATGATCAATAGCGGCCTCTCTCAAAGTAGCCACCGACAGACCTCGCCAACATGGTTGGGTGGTCTGTACCCTCGTCCTCAATACTTCCTTTAAACCATCCATTAACACAGATACTGCTACTTCTCTATGATTCACATTTGTCTTAATGTCTTCTATGCCTGTATACTTAGCCATATCCTGTAGTGCCCGATGAAAATAATCAGCAGCTGTTTCTCCCTCTTTTTGTTTGATGGAGAAGATTTTGTTCCATTTGACAACAGCTGGAAAATACTCTTTTAACTGTAAATTTATTCTCTTTACATTATCTTGGTTGTACACATCCGTAAGGGGTACCTCTTCATCTAATTTACAGTCAGCTATAAATCTCGCTGAGTCGACATTGGAGGGTAAACATGCCCTCAGCAGTATCTGCCAGTCTTTGTTATTGGGCTCCACAGTATTTCCTAGCTCTCTAATGTATTCCTGGCTTGCAACTAGATCTTTCCTAGGATCAGGGAATTCAGACACCATTGATCTTAATTCCATTCGGGAAAAGGGGCAGTGCATGGCGATGTGTCTGAGAGGAGAGACTCCTGAAGTGTCAGTTTTCCCATTTGGCACTGCAATTACCCTAACGGGATTAAGTTCAATAACATCATTCTGAGTAGATTCTACAACATGTGGTGAAATGGTTTCAGCATAGTGTATGGTGCCGTACTTACCAGTTGATACGACCTCACCTGTCCCTCCACTAGGGGCCTTTGATACTGCTCTTACTGGTTGGGACGTGCCCACTGTTGTTTCTGCTATGGTGGCTGCTAGAGAGAGTGCCGATATTGTTGTTGGCTCATCCTCTTGGTCACAATCCTGGGGAAAGTTTAAAACAGGGTACAGCTTGCACGGGTTAATATTAGCATCAACAATCTTGGTTACATTATTCTTAACATTTATACAGTTACTAAGTGCATGTTTATCATTCACCAGTGTGCCATTCTCTGTAACCACCTTTTCTCCCGTTATGTATGGTGGTGGTGGTGGCGCGGTGGCTATCAGTTTTCTGATAGGGTTAGATCCAGCCGCTTGAGCCAATCCTCTTTGTATTTCACCTTCCTGTTGCCATAACTGTAAATAATCATAATGTTTGATCCGTCTCTTTGCAGATTTAATGAGACATATCCTTCTCCTTAGATTTTGTAACACCTCGGGACTAAAACTGCCTACCCGTGGGAACTTTTCCCCATCATGCACAGTCATTCTTTCCCATTCATCGCACAAAACCTCTGTGTGTGTGAACCGTATTTCTCACACATGACATACCTTGCCGACCCGATTGGTCGGTTTACTAAGTCAACCCGAACCGAGGTTGATCGCCCCCTACCTGAACAACTGGCCCCCATCTTTGCAGGTGTTGCTTTCACTACCTCTGACCTTCAAATCAGGGTCTTCAGCGAACCCTTACAAAAACCAAGATGTCCGGGGTAGGCCGGCGGCAGAAGTTTACCGAGTACCTCCACTCACTCGCCCACGTCGACCAATACGCCCACACACTGCCCTAGCGCTGGCGTACTCGACCTAGGGCCCCTGCGACCTGAACCTCTATTTACTGGAACATGTGGGTGTGATCCGAAGAGCACTTAACCCTTCCCAGTAACTGTTGGTTGTTAGAGAATTCCCGAGTGACCAGCGAACCTCCCTTAAAATAAAAAAAATTACACAAATCACGTTAGAATGTACAAATAGCGTTTATGACCCCTCTAGCGTACGCAAATGGTACTGGGTCAAGTTACTAACTAATGCACACAATTACGTGCGGTACAATCGTTCTGCACATAAGCAACAAATCTTATGTGCGGAGCGACCAGTGGAATCGAAAATTGTGGCTGCGAATTCCTTCAGCCAGAGCTTAATGGCCTATATGGGTACCGCACCAACCCTTCCTGGTGTTGTGCTCCTTTACTCTTTATCTATAGCGGACCTCCTAGTCTGCTGTACCTAGACCTCCTGGTCTGTCTGGACCTCCTGGTCTGTGCTACAGTAGACCTCCTGGTCTGCTATACTCTAATGCTCTTTTTTTAAATGTTTAACAAGGGATGCCTCCCAAGCCACCGTGCCGTCACTTACACGTATGTACCTCACGAGAACTCGATGATTTCCTGTGGTTCAACCCCAAAATTTTAGAAACTTATATATATGTATACACACTCTTTCACCTCATATACTCTTTACTTTCGTTTCTGCGCAGAAATCCCTTTCATTCAGTATCGCAGGCTAATCCCGAGGAGTTGCAACTAGAGAAGGATCTATTAGCTTAAAATTTTGCACACTGAGATTGGTTTGCGCTATTATCGCGTTGCCTCCTTGTCGCCTAACTAAAACAATACTATCGTGTTATTTGTATTATGTGGGCGTACCCAGACGCTCCGTTGCGTAATATACGCTCCGTGCGTCGGCCCTTGCGTCGCGTATGCTAGTCCCGCCCTTTGTTAGAGACACATGTACGCAAGCCAGGTATATCCACAGAAATACAATTAACACGTTTATATCAATGTAGATGATCTTTAACTGTAATCATCTACTGAACACCACACCGAACTTCCTTGTATCTTAGGCAAGCCGTGCGCGTGTTTTACAAATTATTCCTTAACGTATTAATATTACTTTTAACTACCAATAGCAACAAATCTTTCTCAGCACGTTATCAATTGTGAAATGGCAAACAGGAAAGTGAGGTGTGAAAATACACAAATGAAAAGAAATACAGGTGTGTGCGTGCGTGCGTGTGTGCATACGTACGCAAAACAGAAAAAAACAGTTTTAAAAGACAATAGCGTACTGTTCTTACCTTCCGGTTCCGGATTCCACCAGCACTCCTACAGCGTAGCGAAACAGACGCTTATCTAGCCAGCACTACTGTATCCTGATACGAAGGGATACTGCCTTCCCGCCCTTGCTGACAGATAAAGTTTGTGTTCGCTGGTGCGGATATGTGGAGGAAGGACGAGCCGCCAATTGATAAAGCTAACCATTTATCTTATTACATTCACTATAAAATGGGTAAGAGACTCAGTACGCAATTGGCGTATGGGGTACCGTAAGGGTACGCACTTAGCGTAGCAGACGCTTAGCCGTGGTCGAGACGCACATGCGACACAATCGCTCACAACTTAACGCGTGGTGTCGAGCACGCTATAGGCGGCCGACTACCGTAATACTACGCTACTAGCGTAGCGTACGCTCGTGACCACGAGGAGAACACGAGCGGCGCAGGCGCTCACGGGATGACACTCAGTAAATCTTGTATGCAACACAGTGAAAGATTGAGTTTGTACTGTAAACCTTGGTTTTGTAATGTGAGCACAATGCAATGCTAATTAACCTCTATTGTATGAAAGCCTCTTGAGCGATTGAGACACTCTGAATACTCTCAGCAATGTAATAAACACACAATACCTTGCTAAGGTTCCAACACCTTTACTAACAATATCTAGCTATGTAAAAGTTAAAACAGTTAACAGTTCATACACTACAGGCTAACATCAATATCTAAGCAGGCTAACTACACATAAATATACAATATCGTCACAATCTTATACAATAACAGAGAGAGAGAATATGGCAAATACAAACAGAGATTTAGAATGGTTACAGAGAATAACTTACACACACTGGGGAATGATCGCTGCGCAGTCCTGGTACCAGCTCCGAGTTAGTCAAGATGAAAACCGTTTGTGGAGAGAAGACTGAGCTGGCCATGCTGGCTGTCCTTATATACACTGCGTACAGTATACTACAAAGGGACCTACAATCTCATTGTTCATTGGACACTGGAATGTCTCCTCGCATCATAACAAAAGGTCATAGGTTAGTTTGAACAGGTGGGCTGTGACTATATCAAACTGCTCAGGTGGGAGGGAATCTGAGAATTCCCGCCGCATGGATAATGAACCGCAAATATAGTAAATGTCCAGAAACTACTAATAGACATAACTATACGCAGGAGCGATTAATCTTTACCTAACCAGCACCGGATTGTTTCTAATAAAATGTTCTTTAGTTAGGTACCAAACACAACTGTTCAAACCCTGTCTGACCCTTCATACCATGAAAAGAGGAATTTCTCTGTCCAGCGACCAGTTACATTAAACAAACTTACAGTCATTATTAAGGGGAACATTATCTATAAAACATACTATTTGGTTTTATTATTTAACGTTTGAGTCGCCCGCTAGACGCACACAAACTCTACCGTAAATGCACATACCACGCGCTCGAGCGCATGGCCGAGGAGGCGCCATCACGCAGCTGCGAGTATCCGCACGCACGGGAGAGAATGTGCAGCGGGCAAGCGCATGGGGTGGATATATGGCAACGTGTAGCATGATATTTTTCCGACTTTGACAGTCGGCAGTCCTGCAGGCCATGTCACTGGCAAGACTGAGGAGTCGTCCTAACCGGGATTCCTCCGGAGGATCCTTGAGTGGTACGCCTACTGTTGCCGCTGCTGTTGTTGCTGGGAGTCTCTCGTCATCCCAGAGGGGAAGTCGGAAGACCACCTGTACTACTTCAACTAAGCAATTGTCTGTCCAACAGTCCTTTGCGAGGAAGTTGAAATATGACAGCAGTCATCCTGTTGCAAAATGGATAATTAAGGCCTTGACAGCTATGTTGGTGTTAGACATGCGTCCGGTATCCGCCATTCGTTCAGTGGGACTTAGATAATTGAGGTAGTGTGTCCCCGGTACCAAATCCCATCTAGATTCCACTTCACTAGGCAGGCGATACCGAGAATGTACAGAGACGTCAGAAAAAGTGTCTTCAGTGTCCTAAAAAATGCAGTTGTACCCACTGTCCATTTAACCACGGACATGTGGACAAGTGAAACAGGGCAGACTAAGGACTATATGACTGTGACAGCCCACTGGGTAGATATATTGCCTCCCGCAGCAACAACAGCAGTGGCACCAGTAGCAGCATCTCGCAAACTCCAACTCGTTCCTAGCCAGGCTACGCTATGTATCACCGCTTTCTGTAAGAGGCACACCGCTGACAACCTCTTATGGAAACTGAGAGACATCATCGCACAAGGGCTTACCCCACTTAGACTCTCCTGGGGATTTGTGATATCGGACAACGCCACCAATTCCAGCCCGTCCCATGTTTTGCACAATTAATTTGGTGGTGCAGAATTTTTTTTAAAAATGACAGGGGCGTGCAGGAGATCCTGTCAGTGGCCCGAAAAATTGCGGGCCACTTTCGACATTCAGCCACTGTGTGCCGAAGACTGGTGCTCCAGCAAACACTCCTGATCCTGCCCTGCCATCACCTGAAGCAAGAGGTGGTAACGAGGTGGAATTCAACACTCTATATGCTTCAGAGGATGGATGAGCAGCAAAAGGCCATTCAAGCCTATACATCCACCTATGATATAGGCAAAGGAGGGGGAATGCACCTGACTCAAGCGCAGTGGAGAATGATTTTCGTCTTGTGCAAGGTTCTCCAACCCTTCGAGCTTGCCACACGTGAAGTCAGTTCATACATTGCCAGCTTGAGTCAGGTCATTCCCCTCATCAGGCTTTTGCAGAAGCAGCTGGAGAAATTGATGGAGGAGGTAAGACAGAAGCGATTCTGCTAAGTATGTGGGACTTGTGGATGGATCCCTTCATTTGCTTTGCCAGGATTCAAGGGTGGTCAATCTGTTGAAATCAGAGCCCTACATTTTGGCCACCGTGCTCGATCCTAAGTATAAAGCCTACGTTCTAGCTCTCTTTCCGGCAGACGCAAGTCTGCAGAGACTCAAAGACCTGCTGGTGAGAAAATTGTCAACTCAAGCGGAACGTGACCAGTCAACATATCCTCCTTCATTTTCTAACGCAACTGGGACTGCGAGGAAAAGGGTAAGATTTCCTAGCCCACCCACTGGCAGTGATGCAGGGCAGTCAGGAGCGAGTGCTGACATCTGGTCCGGACTTAAGGACCAGCCAACGATTACGAACATGTCTACTGTTACTGCATATGATTCTGTCACCATTGAAAGAATGGTGGAGGATTATATGAGTGACAGCATCCAAGTAGGCATGTCGGACAGTCCGTATGTATACTGGCAGGAAAAAGAGGCAATTTGGATGCCCTTGCACAAACTGGGTTTATTTTACCTAAATTGGTGGTGTTTGATGACTAGTTTTTTAAAGCGCAATCCTGTCTGACACTGCCGTGCAAGTCCAGGGTACCGCCGTATATGTCCGGTCCAGTGGTGCTGTCTTGTGCTGCATCAGTCCAGTGGTGGTGTCTTGTGCTGCCATAAGTCCAGTTATGGTGTCCTGTGCTGTATATTATTTACTCCAAATAAAATGGTTATATACATTACTTATATTATTATCCAAATAATTTTTACATGGTTTGCCCTATGTGGTGTAGGGGTACGCTCGCCTGTGCTGCATATTATTATAATAGCTCCAAATAAAAGGGTTATTATCCAAATTAATTTTACAGGCTTTGCCGTGTGTGTGTGATTTAGGGGTACGCTCTCCTGTGCCACCAATATTGTGCGTGTATTACATCTGGGCAAATTCCAGCACTCCCATGTTTGTGCCGCACACTTGTGTCGCTTAGCTTAGTCATACAGCTACCTCATTGCACCTCTTTTTCTTCTTTGCATGATGTGCTGTTTGGGGCCTAGTTTTTTTAAGTGCCATCCTGTCTGCCACTGCAGTGCCACTCCTAGATGGGCCAGGTGTTTGTGCCGCACACTTGTGTCGCTTAGCTTATCCAACCAGCTACCTCATTGCACCTCTTTTTCTTCTTTGCATCATGTGCTGTTTGGGGACTATTTTTTTAAATCTGCCATCCTGTCTGACACTGCAGTGCCACTCCTAGATTGGCCAGGTGTTTGTGCCGCACACTTGTGTCGCTTAGCTTAGTTATACAGCCACCTCGATGCAACCTTTTGGCCTAAAAACAATATTGTGAGGTGTTCAGAATAGACTGGAAATGAGTGGAAATGTTATTGAGGTTAATAATACCGAAGGATCAAAATTACCCCCGAATTCTGTTATTTTAGCCGTTTTTATGTTTTTTTTCCAAAAATCATCCAAAACCAAAACACGAAAGGGTGGTTTTGGCAAAACCAATCCAGATCCAAAACACGAGCATGGAACCAGAACTCAAAACACGAAAAGTGCACGCCGCACATCTCTACTTTAGTCCAATGGGGGGTAATTCCAAGTTGATCGCAGCAGGAATTTTGTTAGCAGTTGGGCAAAACCATGTGCACTGCAGGGGAGGCAGATTTAACATGTGCAGAGAGAGTTAGATTTGGGTGTGGTGTGTTCAATCTGCAATCTAATTTGCAGTGTAAAAATAAAGCAGCCAGAATTAAAATAACCCACCCAAATCTAACTCTTTCTGCACGTTATATCTGCCTCCCCTGCAGTGCACATGGTTTTGCCCAACTGCTAACAAAATTCCTGCTGCAAACGGATCGTGCACTCAATAACCCTTGATGGTTAAACCGTTGAACGGTAACCTTGTGATAGCTACACAACATTACAAGGCCAATCTATTCAATGGCCATCCCGACCTAGTGAAGCGCACGGAGAAGAGATAAAATATTTTGGAGAAAGAAAAAGTACCAACCAATCCGCTTCTGTCATTTTTCTAGCACAGCCTGTAAAATGACAGAAGCTGGTTGTTTGGTACTTTGATTAATTTCCCCCATATCATGTGTTATGCAGAGTTCTGCTGCAGGAGAAAGAAAGGGAAGACCGCACATCGGGTTCAGTGCATGTAAAGAAAAAATGTAGAATAAAAGGGGAGATGTACTGTAGCAGCACTAAACGCGCATACACACGAGGGGATTTTTAGCTCAAAGTAGCTCACTTTTGGTGTTTTGGGCTACTTCGAGCTCAAAATTGCCTATCGTGTATGGCCAGGCGATGAGCGCTGATGCACGCTCCCGCATCATCGCTTGTCGTCGCCATCCGTCGGCCTGTTTTACCGGCTGAATGAACCACTTTCCACAGTCCCCTAGTGTGGAAAGTGGTTCACCCTCATGAACATCACTGGGCTGGGTAAAAATCACTCAGTGTGTATGCACTGTGCAATTTTCCGCCCAGCAATGTTCATATCATCACTCTGCATACACACTAGGCAAAAACGTCCAGTATGTATGCACCTTTATAGTGCCACAATAGCTCTTCTTGAGGAAGCAGTAATGTCAAGAGACAACTCCCTCCCTCAGCGATCCATGCCAGACCCACAGTGCATAAATCTAGTACTGATACGCAGGGCCGTAGACAGCCTACCCGGGCCCCAGTAATGCAGGGGGTGTGACCTAATCACAAAGGTGTGGCAATGCCCCCTTTTAAAAAAAAACTTGGGAAAGGTATTGTTTATGCACCACAGGGAAGCACCGTGTGTCTCTCAGCCAGGGACAACAGGTCCAGGAGGGGCGGCAATCAGTACAATCGCTACCCCCCAACCCCACAGGAAGAGCAGACTGCGGCACTTAGCGGCAGCAGTCTCCCTGGACACACCACAGCTAAGAGAAGCTGCAGTGCGTAGCCTGACTGGTAAGAAAGGGAAGGGTGTGCAGACTTGGGTCTCCACCTGAGCCCTCCATCAGACCTGGCTCATGTAATTAGTACTCACTTCCCCCCAACCCCCTCGGTGCCACTGCTGATACTCTGTCCTCCTAGCCAGCTCCGTGGCGCATGTGCAAGATCTCATGTGTAGCCGGGTCCCCCATAAGTCACCACAGGTACGTACACAGGTAATCTTGTGCTTATCATTTTCTAATAATAATCGATTTAATGTTGCCATACAGGAGTATTGTGACGCAAATCATTAGCTCTTTGCAGATCACATAAAGGGGATTCCGTCAAGATGCGGGCTATCGGGATCCCGGCAGCGGGAATACAGATGCCAGAATCCAGACACCCGTCCGAAGACAGACGCCGGAATCCCAAAAAGATCAGGACACCGACAATGGAATCCTGACAGCCGGCAGTATAGCAAGAGGCTTAGATTTAGGCACCACTATTGGTCAACATGCACTAGGTCGACACAGGAAAAAGGTTGACACGGGCAAAGTTAAATGTCACAACTGAGGGTTTAGGCTGACGAGAGGAAGCCTCAGTTGTAGGGGCTGAGATGAAATTAAACCTGGGAGGTTTAATCAGACCCCTGGACATGTAAGTGCAGAATGATTACCCGAAGGTGTGACCATGACAACCAGTTTAAAATTCAAAATAAAAGTTTATTAACAGACTCCGTGTGATAACAAGCAGTATTCAAGTTTTGCAAAGACAGTGGCAAATAACACAGTTCCTGGAATACATAACCATAGAAGGTTTCTCAGAGCACTGGTAGGTTTAGAACAGATGTAAAAGTCCTTTGATGGAATCACCTTACCAGGCCTGGTTGTAGTTGTAGAAATAGCCAAGGAACATGCCAGTAGTTGTAGCAGGTGAATCTGTAACTTGAGTATGCTGCTGTATCAGCTGGATGGAACCAGCCAGGTGGTAAGACACGGAGTGGATGCTGAGTGGAATCAGCCAGGTGATGAAATGCAGAGTGGATGCTGAATGGAATCAGCCAGGTACTAAAGTCACGGAGTGGATGCTGGATGGAACCAGCCAGGTGATAAAACACAGAGTGAATGATGTGAGATGCTAGGGAGCGTAGAAACAGAATAGCTGAAAGATGGTTACCGGTGGTAGTGGATACTGCTGGTAAGATAGGATCCGCTGGATCAGCACCGGTGTTTGGTAGAAGCTGGAATCAGTAGAAAGCTGGCTGCTTGGAAGCAGATAGTAGATAGCTGGAAACTGGACAGCCACGGAAGGCTGTAGAGTCAGGCTGCACTGCAAGATGGAAAGCAGGTGCGGGTCTCTTTGTGGATGCTGGAGACAGGAACTGGAACCTGGAGAAAACAAGCCACAGGAGAGAGAGACTGGAACAACGTATGACATTCAAAGCACTGACATCTATCTGGCCCAGACACAGGATACTTATACCTGCTGCTATGCAGGCATTGGCTGGGCAATTATGCAGATTCCAGAGACAGTGGATTGGAGGAATTGGAGCATGTGATCAAATCCAACATGGCTGCGCCCATGCTGGAACCTGGAGGGAAAACTGGTTTGAAATGAAATGTGCAAACATAATGATAATGGCGGCGCCGGCCGCGGAGGACAGGAGACGCCAGATGACAATTATATGCTGAGACACTTGGAGGGCAGCAGAGGCCGCAGCAGGCATGATACATGATTCTGAGAACCTGCAGCAATAACACAGTAACGGCGGCGGAGGACGGGAGACGCCATGTTGGATTCAAACATGGCGCCGCTGTGGTAGTGTCTCAGAATGACAGGAGGGATGTGCAGAGTGTTGACACAGATGAGATCCGGATTTGGAACGCTGGGCCAGTCTCAGAAGACACCTAAACGGCAGGTAATGGCGTCCAGATACCCGGATCGTGACATTAAACTTTTGTTTACTTTTCTTGGTGTCGTTTACTCTGTAAAATTAGCGGGAACCCCAATTAGTGCAGGTTACTTCACGATACTATTCCCAATCGTTCACAGGGATCGTAAAGTGTATAAAAAGTTCAAAAACTGAAAGAAAAAAAAGTTACAAACTCATGTCAACTTTTTCCTGTGTTGACCTATTGTCAATGTAACCTCTACCCCCCTCCTGTGTGTGTAGTATTAGGCGTAGTTTAGAGTGCCTCCACTCAAATCTTTGTACCACAATGCCTAGAAAGTAGTATAGGGTAAGTTTGAGAAAACCCTTAGTAAGCTCCACCTCCCAGTCTCCCTTGCCTCCCTTACTGAGCTATTCAATCGGACCGTTGTCCATTTTATTGTGCATTTGCTAGTGGAATGGTTGGTGTCACCCCGTCCATCTTCAGCCACGGTTTCAGAATCAGGGACAATAACAACCGCACTTGCACGACATTAACTTACAACTTTATTCTGATCCAGAGGTGGACCTGAACATCAATACTACTTACTACAACACTCTTCCCATATGGGTTTGGGGGTGCAATAACAACAATTCAATACAATATATTATACAAGCTATGTACCTATTCCCGGAAACACCCCCCCCCCCCCTCCCCATGTCTACCAAAAGTCTTATATTTGCAAATATATGTATATTAGTCAGTGCACTAAAACAGTCGCTGGGAATGTGATTCCAGTCTCCAGGTGGTGGTTCCTTAGAAGCGACAGAGTAACTCTACATTGGCTGGTTAAGTAGGTATGGGCGTAGGTGGCAGGTAGCCGTTTACACGACCGTTTGTTCATATAACTGGCTTGAGGATACTTGTATTACAGTCACTCGGACAATCCCCTCCCCTAGCTTATCAGTATCCGACCCGACTCCAAGTGTCCGCTGTACGAATAGATCTCTGAGCCTATGAGGGTTTAAACTGAATGTGGTCAGTGTAAATCCCTCTACTCCACTGTGCTGTGTTACAAGGAGGACACTCTCAAAGACGGGTTACCCCCTTTTGCTCAATATGGTAATTCTCCGGGATGCGTAGTACGCAGTGCTGGTAGAGATAATGAGTACCCCTGGGCGATGGGGAGTTCAACTTTCAACTGCTATCAGTTGGTGACTTTAGGTTGGTGCTGTATCACTAAATAGCTCCGTTGCCAATGTGATGTGCCCCATACACTATTACACTTGCTTGGCTGGTTACTGAGATGGGGTGTAATCTGGGGCTTTGCCCCTGTAACTCACTTTCTATCTGCAATCACTGATGCTGGGCGGCGTCATGGTCCCATAGTACCTCCCACAGAGCGGGTCCTGTGCGGAGTCTTCAGCGCTGCTCAATGGAGACCAGGTGGATCTTGGGTCGGGAGCTCCTCCTACGGGCTGCTCTGCGGCTCTGACGTTTGCTGTCCCAGCCGGGTCTAGGCCACTCCCAGCCGTCCACTCAGCTTCCGTTCCGCCGGCTCTGCAGTCTCCGGCTTCTCATCGCTGATAGCCCGGCTTGCGCTGCACTCCCTGCAGGTAACTGGAACTGCAGGCTAGCACTTCAGGTCTCCCCTGCACATCGCAGTCCGCTCCGGGTCTCTCCCTCACTTCAGCGCTCCCCCTGTCTCCTTCCAGACGGTGACGCATCTCCTCAACGGCTGCCGGTCCCCCTTTTATAGTCTCTCCAGCCTCCCCAAATCCTTACGGTTCGCCTGCGTGTCTCCAGGGCTCCTATGTCCCGGCGGTCTCCAAGCCTGCCATGTTTGCCTCCTAGCCATGACAGCGGGACAAGGGGCTCTACTGTCATGAGTGAGTCCCATAAATCATTATCAAATGACACATTTAATATACCATCTCTATTACTTATATTATGCTTCGCAATAATTCACAGTAATAATCTCTACATCAATTTCGACCTTTTGAACCATGTCGACCACTAGTGGTCGACGTAAGTGTGGCTGACCTAACAACCGCATCTCCTGAGTTCCTATACTGAGGCTCAATATATCATACCCTCCAACATTTTACACACAAAGGCCCTCATTCCGAGTTCGCTCGCAAGCTGCTTTTAGCAGCATTGCACACGCTAAGCCGCCGCCTACTGGGAGTGAATCTTAGCTTATCAATATTGCGAAAAGACTTCTCTGTGCAGTTTCTGAGTAGCTCGAGACTTACTCTGCAAGTGCGATCAGTTCAGTGCTTGTCGTTCCTGGTTTGATGTCATAGCCTCCAACTGTACCGGTTTAGCCGGTACAGTACCGTTTTTTAACGGTCTGTACCGGTTAAAAACTTTTGTACCGATTGTACCGTTTTTTTTCTGCAGCAAGCGCTCACTGACAGGCGGCGTTCCGTGGTTCCTGGATCAGTCTCTCCTCCGCCTGTGCACTGAGCGATCGGCGCTGACGTAATGACATCATCACGCTAGCGCCAGTCCAGACGGAGAAGTCAGGAAGTACAGGGTAGGAGGCGCCGGGCGGTGAGTGTCAGGCGCCGGGGTGGTCCTGGTGCGCACCGATAGGAGGCTACCTTCTCCTGCTGTGCTCCGCCTCATCTCCCTAACCAATTAATTTGAACTTGCCCGGCGATCCCCTGTATGCGCGCATGTGACCTCACGCAGCGCTCGCACTAGCCTGCTCTCTCTCTCCTTCTGTGCCTGCCGTTGATGAGCGTTATGCACAAGTGCTCCTCCTAGGACGAATGGCCCAAACTGACACTGCATGATTGCATCTCTCTCACCAGGAGGACCTGTCAATCACAAATTGTAAGTGACTTGCTGAATGTAATGCTGTAGGGGATGTGTGTATATAATATATATATATATATATATATATATATATATAGATATATATACATACATATATATATATATATATATATATATATATATATAATCATCCAACAGGTTTGCTTTCCTGTTATTTATGTTATGTCCCTAATCTCACCCCCCCCCTCAGCTTCCTTACCCTCACCCTCCCTGTTACTGCCCCCTCAGCATCCCTACCCTCACCCTCCCTGTTACTCCCCCCTCAGTGTCCCTACCCTCACCCCTCCTGTGTCAAAGTCGAAAAATATTGTTATTCTCATGCCTTGTGCTGGCCCCATGCGCTTGCCCGCTGCACGTGCACATTCTCTCCCGTGCGTGCGCATATTCGCAGTTGCGTGACGGCGCCTCCACGAACATGCGCTCAAGCGCGTGGTATGTGCATTTACGGTAGAGTTTGTGTGCGTCTGGCGGGCGACTCAATTGTCACATAGTTAATCCAAATAGTGCATTTTGTAGGTTATGGTCTCCTTAATAATATCAGTAAGTTTGTTTAGTGTAACTGGTTTATGGACCGAGAAATCCCTCTTTACATGATACGAAGGGTCAGACAGGGTCTGAGCGATGGTGTTTGGTACCTAACCGAAGAGTATTTTATTAGAAACAATCCGGTGCTGGTTAGGTAGAGATTAATTGCTCCTGCGTATAGTTATGTCTATAAATAGTTTCTGGACATTTACTGTATTTTGCGGTTCATTGTCCATGTGGTAGGAATCCTGAGATTCCCTCCCACCTGAGCAGTCAGGAATAGTCACAGCCCACCTGTTCAAACAAACCTATGACCTTTTGTTGTAATGTGAAGACAGATTCCTGTGTCCAATGAACAATGAGATATAGGTCCCTTTGTAGTGTACTGTATGCAGTGTATATAAGGAACAGCCAGTTTGGGCCAGCTTAGTCTACTCTCCACAAAAGGTTTTCATCACTGACTAACTATGGAGCTGGTGACCAGGACTGCGCAGCGATCATTCCCCAATGTGTAAGTTTTTCTCTGTAACCAACTTGTTCTCTGTTTGTATTTGCCATACTCTCTCTCTCTGTTATTGTTAAACTGTTGTATATTGTATATGTGTAGTTATCATGTTTAGGTATTGATGTTAGTCTGTAGTGTATAAGATGTTAACTGTATTTTTCCCTTTTTACATAACTAAATCTCGTTAGTAAAGGTTTTGGAACCTCAGCAGGGTGTCTGTGTTTCTCTAGCTAGTACAAAGGGTTTCAATGTATCTCAATCACTCAAACAGCTTGCTTAAATATCCAGGTTAACCAGTGGTAAATCATTGCAGTATCTCAATACTAAGACTTACAGTATAATCAGGCTCTGTGTTTAAAGTTTATAAAAGTACTGTCTGTGTGTACGCTCGCTGTGTGTATTCCATACACCCAGCGTAGCGTGTGTACGTAATTTGCGTACCACGTGCGAGGCCTTCATACGCAAATAGCGTACGGAGGGCGTAGCACGTGCACGTGGTTTAGCGGCCATTACGGCTACACGGTATTAGTATATAGCTAATGTTAAAAGGGAGATAACGGACTTTATCAATTGGGGGCTCAAGTCCGGTCCACCTCATATCCGCAGTCAGGCGAAAATGCGCAGACTTTATCGATCAGCAAAGGGAGGAAAGGTAGTATCTTGTAGTGCTGATCAGATGAGAGTCTGCGTCTGATTCTTTTGGTTTGTAGGGATGCTGGTGGAATCCGAAGAAGGTAGGAACATTAAGCTATTGTCTTTTTAAATCTGGTTTTTATTTCTATTTGTTGCCAACTGCACACGCAGATTGGATTGCTTGCCTGTTTAAATAGGTTTAAAAGTATTTTTGGTCGCTCTGCATGGCTTTGGTAGTTTTATTTTTAGCTCAGGCCTAGAATAACTTAAGGGGCTGGAATGATGATTTTCTTTGTGACAAAAGAAGCCGCATGGTCTGTCCTCCATTTTGTGTAAACCTCATGGATATGGAAGGGGGAGGAGCAGCGGCCATTTTGGGAAGGTCAAAAAAAAAATTCTCTAAATGGCTGATTTTCAGTTGACTCAGGAAATAATCAGCCATCCATTGTCAAAAAGAAATCATCATTTAATGAGTTTTTAATGCATTTATTTAATCCATATCATAGTCAATCATAAGTGGTTCAGATAGAGTTTAATATAAGTTAATAGTAAAATGAATATTTGATTTAGGAAATACACAAATAAAACAAAGTTGTGGGTTTTTTTTTTCTTTTCTTTTTTCCTCCCTTCAAGAGCCTGTTTAACTCTGCTACTTGTGAGATGGGCCATTGAAATGCAAATGAACCTGTGTAACTGGGTTTTGTTTTTTCTCTCCCAGCAGTGAAAGAAATCGCCTTCACAGATGGTTAAAAAGCACATTCATATGCAAATTAGAAGTACTGAATAGGGTCTCATAGATGTAATATCTATATGTGCGTGCTTACATTAATGTATGTCATTAGATTAATTTAGAATTGCATTTGTCATTTGTGTAATTTTCACATCTCACTCTCCTGTTTGCCATTTATCATTGATAACGTGCTGAGAAAGATTTGTTGCTATTGGTAGTTAAAAGTAAAAATAATACGTAAGGGAGTAATTTGTAAAACACGCACACGGCTTGCCTAAGATACAAGGAAGTTCTGTGTGGTGTTCAGTAAATGATTACAGTTAAAGATCATTTACATTGATATAAACGTGTTACTTGTGTTACTGTGGAAGTGTCTGGCCTGTGTACACGTGTCCCTAACAAAGGGCGGGACAAGCGTACGCGACGCAAGGGCTGACGCACGTAGCGTATATTACGCAACGGAGCGTATGGGTACGCCCACGTAATACAAATCACACGATAGTATTGTTTTAGTAGGCGATACGGAGGCAACGCGATAATAGCGCAAGTCAATCTCAGTGTCCTAAATTTTAGCGTAAATAATCCTTCTCTAGTTGTAACTCCTTTCAGGACTAGACTGTGATACTGAATGAAAGGGATTTCTGCGCAGAAACGAAAGTAAAGAGTATATGAGGTGAAAGAGTGTGTATACATATATATAAGTTTCTCATTTTTGGGTGGAATCACAGGAAATCGAGTTCTTGTGAGGTACATACGTGAAAGTGACAGCACGGTGGCTTGGGAGGCATCCCTTGTTAACATATTAAAATAAGAGCATTAGAGATAACGGACCAGGAGGTCCAGAGACAGACCAGGAGGTCTAGGTACAGTGGACTAGGAAGTCCGCTACAGATAGAGTCAAGAAGCACAACACCAGGAGGGTTGGTGCAATACCCATATAGGCCATTAAGCTCTGGCTGAAGGAATTTGCAGCCACAATTTTCGATTCCACTGGTCGTTCTGCACATAAGATTAGTTGCTTATGTGCAGAACGATTGTGCCGCATGTAATTGTGTGCATTAGTTAGTAACTTGACCCAGTACCATTTGCGTACGCTAGAGGGGTCATAAACGCTATTTGTACATTCTAACGTGATTTGTGTAATTTTTTTTATTTTAAGGGAGGTTCGCTGGTCACTCAGGAATTCTCCAGCAACTGATGTTTACTGGGAAGGGTTAAGTGCTCTTCGGATCACACCCACATGTTCCAGTAAATAGAGGTTCAGGTCGCAGGGGCCCTAGGTTGAGTACGCCAGCGCTAAGGCAGTGTGTGGGCATATTGGTCGACGTGGGCGAGTGAGTGGAGGTACTCGGTAAACTTTCACCGTCAGTCTACCCCGGACAAATTGATTTTTGTAAGGGTTCGCTGAAGACCCTGATTTGAAGGTCAGAGGTAGCGAAAGCAACACCTGCAAAGATGGGGGCCAGTTGTTCAGGTAGGGGGCGATCAACCCTGGTCCAAGTTGATTCAGTAAACCGACCAATCGGGTCGGCAAGGTATATCATGTGTGAGAAATACGGTTCACACACAGAGGTTTTGTGTGATGAATGGGAAAGAATGACTGTGCACAATGGGGAAAAGTTCCCACGGGTAGGCAGTTTTAGCCCCGAGGTGTTACAAAATCTAAGGAGAAGGATATGTCTCATTAAATCTGCAAAGAGACGGATCAAACATTATGATTGTTTACAAATATGGCAACAGGAAGGTGAGATACAAAGGGAATTAGCTTACACAGCTGACTCTCACTTTGGTAAGAAAAATATGGCAACAAGAGAGAGAGTGGTTACAGAGAATGGCACACTGGGGTATGATAAACATGCACTTAGTAACTGTATAGATGATAAGAATAATTGTAACGAATGTAACAATGATAAAAGTAAAACTGTTAAATGTACAACTTTTAACCCGTGCAAGTTGCACTCCATGTTAAACTTCCCTCAGGATTACAAGCAAGAAAGTGAGCCCAGCATGAGGTCGGCACCATTTCCAGCAGCCATCATACAAGACATCCAGGTGGACGCGACCAAATCGGTAAAGGCAGTAGTCAAACCCCCTTACGGAGGGTCAGGTGAGGTCGTGTCCACAGGTACGTACAGTGTTATATATCACGCACAAACAAATGTATCTCATATTGTAGAACCAACACAAGATGATGTTATAATTGAATGGAACATCAAAAGACACCTGGAGTCACAGGGCAGTAAGCAAATGACAATCAGTAGACAAGCCCTGACAACGAAGCCACACCAGCTTTAGCCCCAAACCCCTGTGAGAAATTCAAATGTGATAGTTTGTTATCATTGTCACAAAGAGGGACATTTTGCAAGAGATTGTAGATCAAGAAATATACAAAAGTCATATCAACCCCCTAGACAACGACATGACCATGATATCCAAAGAAACAGGGAAGCACAGGGAGGTAAGAAGCCTCAGATCCCTGTGGGTAAGTCAAAGGTGATAAGATGTTATAATTGCCAGAAGGAAGGTCATTTTGCACGAAGTTGTAGGTTTAAAGATCCACAAAAGGTATATCAACCCCCTAGACAAAAAAAAAAAAAAAAAAACATGAGCAAAGTCATGATACACGAAATTGTAATCAGGGATCACATAAGAAGAATTTTGGGCCGCACCTGTAATATGCAGTCAGGAAAGTTGATCATTAGGCCTGGTAGTAAACCTGAGGTTACAGTTAATGATATTGGGAGGTCAGTTCCGTGTAGACACAGGAACGGCCGGGTAAACTTTGTAATTTATCTGTAAATGTTTCTTTCTCCCCATCTCTGACGTTCATCGGCAGAACTCAAACATCACATAGCTACTTGGTCTTTGCAGAAGTCTATCTAACCCCAGTGTGACCTACCGACATCAGTGTGTCCTGGCCAGGCACAAAAGGGTGGAGTGTGGAAATACTGGTGGGGGAGACTGCGCAAAGATACCAATGGATGTGTTGGTGTGACAGCCTGATGGTGAACGGAAGATCTGACAATGTTTTTGTTTGTTGTTGTTTTATGTAACATATATATGAATTGTTCTCTCTCTCTTTTGTTTTTTTTCCCTCATGTTTTCATGCTTTACAGATGGTATGTCACACATCAGTTAGACAAATGGTAATGCAAGATTTTTGCTCCTTACAGAAAGATCGCAGATTTGGAAGGAATATTGTATCACCAGAATGTTCGTTTGGAAGACTGAGAGACAGCACCTTTGAGATGACGACAGAGCAAGAAGAACAACAAGACAAAAGCATTGTAACATTTTTCTTTCCCCTCAAATTATTTTTTGTACCCCCATTACAAATTTCTCCTTCTCCTCCTGTAAGATGGACTTGCCCCAAGAGACTGTGATCCGGATTTTCCTGTTGACCATGTTGTTGACCAGAGCAGTCTGTTTCGGTGAGAGTACCATGGAGGTCGAGAAAGGATCTGGAATGGGTTCTGATGACCAGGATGGAGGCGTAGTTTTCCAAGAGCAACATAATCACAGAGTAAAGGCGAGTATCAGAAAACGATCTGGTAGCATTGACAATAGAAGGAATTGTGAAGGATTGTTAGCTGAAGAGAACTGCATCTGTAGGCATTGTGACAATACAGTTGAGGATGGGTGCATCAAGAAATGTCAGTCCGGCATCCATTGAGTGACTATCACTCCTTAGTGGGTAAAGTGTTAAATCAGACAGACTGTTGGGTATGCTCTCAAGTACCTCAAGGTCATAGCAAATCAGGACTAGTACCATTCCCTTTAACTGTAGGAGAGGTACTTGAGTTAAGTGGTGGGAGGCCGGTGGACAAGAGGTTTAATATCTCTAGTCCTCCTAGTTTGAAGCTCCACCAATATCATGTGGATAGGTCCTTAGTATGCTTTAACATTTCCAATCCCCGAAAGCCGGGAAATTGGGAAGTGTCATGGAGTAATCAAACCATGACATTTTCATATAGAGCCGACAGAATGCCCATAGACACAGAGCTTATACGCCAGATCGCCAACAGTGGAAATTATTTCCGGTATAGGTATACTCTAGGAAGTAGGACCATGCGAGTTGGAGAAGTATCACCAGGATACTGTGCACATATCGTACAACCTGATACGTGTACTAGACAGATGGGAGAGTTAGGGTTAGGAGATTTCACATGGAAAATTTGTAACATGGTAATGTCATACTCCGTCCCATATGTTCTCCCCGATGATGCATATTTCATATGCGGGAGAAAGGCGTAGAAGTGGCTTGCCCCAAACTCAGAGGGATTGTGTTACATTGGAAAAGTACTGCCTGAAGTAATGACTGTATCCCATAACAAAATGAAAGACATTCACCGCGGTGCCCAAGCTCCTTATACTCACACTCATTACGAGCACGTCGTTAAAAGGCACCTGATAGAGAGGACAGAGCACTCGGCCTCTGATCTGATCTATGAATCCACCGGGATTCAATTCCTACTCGCGTTAGATATCACTCGTACCGCCAGAGGAGTGATAAATTATAAATATATATCTGCGCTAGCAAATTTGTTAGACAATATCACCGAAATGTATGACGACACATTCAGGTATACTGGGAGAGAGTTACAAGCCTACAAAACAGAACTGGTTCAGCATAGGATGATTCTCAATTACCTCACAGCTGTGACAGGCGGGTATTGTGTTACCCTAGCAACTCAATATGGAATAAAGTGCTGCACGAATATTACAAACAGCACTGAGGACCCGGCCGAGGTCATAGACCAAAAGATGGATAACATTTTACTATTGAAGTGGGAATTTCGAAGGAAACACAATCTCACACTCGCTGTTGTGGGTAATGAGCTGACCAGTTGGGTGTCATGGTTGAACCCACGAAATTGGTTCTCTGGTTTAGGAGAATGGACCCAAGGTATTATAATGGACGTAGGGAAATTTCTCTTGTGTATTCTGGGAGTCGTCATATTGGTTGGCCTGATATTTAGATGCGTTCGAACTTTAACGAAGTGTAAAGGTAGTACCACAGTGATGAGTCTGAGGAGCGAGGACACTGTAATAACAACAACTAATTTGATTTATGACCCAACGATAGAGACAATGTTGTGATGAAAATGTGATTCCACGGTCTGTTTCTTTCACCCGTTTCTCCTTTGTTTTCCTCCAAGGTACAAAGACATCCGCTTGGAAGAAGAATTTGACAACCTCTTTTATACAGACCATTGATGAACTATGCTACAAGCCCCCAATATCCCTAGTGACTTTAACTTTTACGATAGCCCAATACTTTAGAGACTGTAACTTTATGGACAATGGAAAAGCTTTTGCTCGCTATTTATAGCAAAAGCACCGAGAGACATCAGACAATATGTACATCAAGACAAGACATCAGACAAGACCTCAATCGGCGACTGTTTATTTAAACTCACATAGTTTACGACTGCATTTATTTTGATTGTTTCTTATCTTCATCTCTACAACCTCCAGGTAATGACACACATAGTCGACAGGGAATATAGACACATATATCAGCATTCACATGTTCCCCCCTTCATGTATCATCAACTAAATGTGCTCCCCATTTGTTGCAACCAAAAGCAGAAAAGAGCTCGGTAGAGTTTGACAGCCCATCCACAGACCCTTGATACGGGATAAGAAGGATTCAAATGTATACTTCGCAATACCTCGAAGCTTGATTTAAAACACGTACGGCACGATGATACATGACCCCTCAAACATGGATTTCATACACACATGCTTTTACTATCTCACTACGTCATACTTTTCCTACCTTCTCCTCTCCTCCCCTTACCCAATCATAAAAAGGTGTTTACATGATGACATATATTTTTCTGTTTTGTTTAGGAAGTGGCAGTTATTGGTGACTGCCAAAGGGTGGACTGTCAAAGTCGAAAAATATCGTTATTCTCATGCCTTGTGCTGGCCCCATGCGCTTGCCCGCTGCACGTGCACATTCTCTCCCATTCTCTCCCGTGCGTGCGCATATTCGCAGTTGCGTGACGGCGCCTCCACGAACATGCGCTCAAGCGCGTGGTATGTGCATTTACGGTAGAGTTTGTGTGCGTCTGGCGGGCGACTCAATTGTCACATAGTTAATCCAAATAGTGCATTTTGTAGGTTATGGTCTCCTTAATAATATCAGTAAGTTTGTTTAGTGTAATTGGTTTATGGACAGAGAAATCCCTCTTTACATGATACGAAGGGTCAGACAGGGTCTGAGCGATGGTGTTTGGTACCTAACCGAAGAGTATTTTATTAGAAACAATCCGGTGCTGGTTAGGTAGAGATTAATTGCTCCTGCGTATAGTTATGTCTATAAATAGTTTCTGGACATTTACTGTATTTTGCGGTTCATTGTCCATGTGGTAGGAATCCTGAGATTCCCTCCCACCTGAGCAGTCTGGAATAGTCACAGCCCACCTGTTCAAACAAACCTATGACCTTTTGTTGTAATGTGAAGACAGATTCCTGTGTCCAATGAACAATGAGATATAGGTCCCTTTGTAGTGTACTGTATGCAGTGTATATAAGGAACAGCCAGTTTGGGCCAGCTTAGTCTACTCTCCACAAAAGGTTTTCATCACTGACTAACTATGGAGCTGGTGACCAGGACTGCGCAGCGATCATTCCCCAATGTGTAAGTTTTTCTCTGTAACCAACTTGTTCTCTGTTTGTATTTGCCATACTCTCTCTCTCTGTTATTGTTAAACTGTTGTATATTGTATATGTGTAGTTATCATGTTTAGGTATTGATGTTAGTCTGTAGTGTATAAGATGTTAACTGTATTTTTCCCTTTTTACATAACTAAATCTCGTTAGTAAAGGTTTTGGAACCTCAGCAGGGTGTCTGTGTTTCTCTAGCTAGTACAAAGGGTTTCAATGTATCTCAATCACTCAAACAGCTTGCTTAAATATCCAGGTTAACCAGCGGTAAATCATTGCAGTATCTCAATACTAAGACTTACAGTATAATCAGGCTCTGTGTTTAAAGTTTATAAAAGTACTGTCTGTGTGTACGCTCGCTGTGTGTATTCCATACACCCAGCGTAGCGTGTGTACGTAATTTGCGTACCACGTGCGAGGCCTTCATACGCATATAGCGTACGGAGGGCGTAGCACGTGCACGTGGTTTAGCGGCCATTATGGCTACACGGTATTAGTATATAGCTAATGTTAAAAGGGAGATAACGGACTCTATCACCTGTTACTCCCCCCTCAGCGTCCCTGCCCTCACCCTCCCTGTATCTCCTCCTCAGTGTCCCTGCCCTCACCCAGGGGCATCGGAATGGGGGGGGGGCAAGGGGGCAGCTTACTCCCCCCAAACATGAGAGAGGCACCGAATCTGGAGGAGCAGGGGAGCGGCGAGTGGTCAGGTTAAATGCCGCTGCCGCACCTTACACCTCCTCCGTAGTGCAGTGACTATCCCATGGTGCTGTGGTGTACCCAGGCCCGGCTCTACGCATATGCCGACTACGCAGATGCGTAGAGCGCTGGACCTGTGTGGGCCCTCTGGCGCTGATTAAGTCACCATCACTCATTCTCCGCCGCATGCCGCCCGCTGTTCACCGCCCGCATCCTGTCGCTCACCACCCACCGATCACCTCTCTCTTCCCGCCACGGCGCTCACCACCCGCCTCCCACCATGGACAGTAACAAGCAGGCTCCTCTGACAAGCACACAGAGGAGACCTGCAATGATCCGCCTCCCGAGTGACTGCTCTGTCTCCATAGCCCTCCCCTGATGCCAGGGAACAGGTGGAGGGAGACAGTGCAGCGTCTACTAACGAGGGGGAGCTGGAGCTATGATCCTACAGATAAAAGATCTGTGCAGCTCCCCTGTACAATGTGTCAGTGTGCCCCTGGTTGCTGTTATATGTGTGTGTGTGTGTGTGTGTGTGTGTGTCAGTGTGCCATTTATGCAATCTATGTAGCGTGTATAAGCGACTCTTCTGTAGTGTAACGTGTATAAGAGGCTCTTCTCTGGTGTAACGTGTATGTATAATCAGCTCTACTGTGCTGTAATGTGTATAAGCGGCTCTTCTGTGGTGTGGTCTAAGGTGGCCATGAGCTAGGGACGCCAAACTGAGATTCTAGCTTGGCCCCCCCAACCAAAAAATGTTCTGACGCCCCTGCTCTTACTGTAACTCCCCCCTCAGCATCCCTGCCCTCACCCTCACTGTGAGGGCTGTTTCACATGCAGCGTTTTTGCCCGGATGGCAAAAAGACGGACTAACTTTGTCCGGCTTTTTGTCATCAGGCAGAGTCTTTCACACTCAACGGCTTTGAGCCGTGTGTAATGCTGTGCGCATGCGCAGCAGCAGACATGGTTTGAAAAAAAAAAAAAACGTTGTGTGTGTGAAAGCTCCCCTTCACACAAACGGTTCACTACATACAAGGACGGCACGGCCCCGGCACGGCAGCTGGACTTTTCAGTGGATATTTCCGGCTGCAACCCGGCAGCCGTGCCGTGTGAAAGCACCCTACACATTATTAATTACAATACCGGCATAGAAAAAAACTATCCGGATTTTTCCCGGCCGGCAAAAGCCACCGTGTGTGTAATAGCTCTAACTCCCCCCTCAGCATCCCTAACCTCACCCTCCTGTAACTCCCCCTCATTGTCTCCATCACTTATTCACTTTCACCATTTGTATCACTCTGACTGACCATCAATGTCCCTGTATTCCTGTCACACTATCACTAATGCTAAGGGGTTTTGTAACAGTAATTTAAAATAATCAGCGCAGGCTGGTCCCCAGCCCCCAGTGATAGGGATGAACTTCAAATAACACTGTAACCAACCAGCCAGCATTGACTGCTCCCAGCCCCCAATGTACAAAAGGAACATAAAAAGGTGAAGGAGGCCATTTGATTTTATTCTAACTATGCAGCAGTAGTGAGTGATCACTACTATTAGCAAAATAAAGCAGGTAAGAAAAAATTATCCCCTGTATATATATTTAAAATCACTGTGAATAATTAGCGTGAATATTATAATTTAATAAAAGTTTTAAAACCTTAAACAGCATTGGCGCTACATATTCCTAACCATCTTGTATGGGTTTCTTCAGGGTACAGTACTACAGTTTCCTCCCACAAATCAAAAATATACTGGTAGGTTAATTGGCTCCCCACAAAATTAACCCTAGCGTGTAAGTGCTATTTCACACACTACAGTTTTGACCGGACGGCAAAAAGCCATCCATTTTTTTCCCCAGTGCGTGTGTTTTTAATTGAGTATTGTTGCTTTTCGGGGCTTTCAGACAGCATAAGGACGGCACGGCTGCCGGTTTGCAGCCAAATCTATCCACTGAAATGTCCGGCTGCTGGGCCGTGGCCGTGCCGTCCCTGAAGGCAGTGTAGTATGTGTGTGAATGGGAGTTTTCACACACAATGGCTTTTTTCTTCTGCTGCTGCACATGCGCACAGCAGTAAGCACGGCTGAAAGCCATTGTGTGTGTGAAAGGTTCTGCCAGCCGGTAAAAAAATGGACGACTTTTGTCCGTTTTTTTGCCGTCCGGACTAAACCTGAGTGTGTTAAATAACCCTAAGTGTGTGTATGTACAGTACATGTGATTAGGGCAGACTAGATGGGCCAAGTGGTTCTGATCTCCCGTCAAATTCTGTGTTTCTATTGTTGATTTGTCTTCTTAGTAATATGTGCCCTCAAAAGATGTTCACTGATTTCTCTGTAAAGCTAGGTACACACTGGGCGATATGCCGTCCAGTCGGGTGGATCAGAGCGACATATCACCTTCATTGCTCACTGGGGGTCATTACGAGTTGATCGCTCGCTAGCTGTTTTTAGCAGCCATGCAAACGCTAAGACGCCGCCCTCTGGGAGTGTATTTTAGCTTAGCAGAAGTAAGAAACGAAAGGATCGCAGAGCGACTCCGAAAAAAAAATTGTGCAGTTTCAGAGTACCTCCAGACCTACTTAGCGATTGCGATCACTTCAGACTGTTCAGTTCCTGTCTTGACGTCACAAACACGCCCTGCGATCGCCCAGCCACGCCTGCGTTTTTTCTGGCATGCCTGCATTTTTTCGATCGCTCCCTGAAAATGGTCAGTTGACACCCAGAAACGCCCACTTGCTGTCAATCACTCTGCGGCCAGGAGTGCGACTGAAAAGCTTTGCTAGACCTTGTGTGAAACTACATCGGCCGTTGTGAAAGTACGTTGCACGTGCGCATTGCGCCGCATGTGCAGAAGTGCCATTTTTTGCATCATCGCTGCACAGCGAACATTTTCAGCTAGCGATCAACTCGGAATGACCCCCAATATGCATGCTTATTTAAAAACTTGTATTAGGTATCTCCAAGTTGTTACAGAATAGGTTGGACGTGTGTACACTAATTTATATATGTTGACTGCTGATTTCATGCTAATTTTAATTAGTAGCTTTTTCACCTTACTGTGAAATACCTATGTAGTTTTTGACACTGTATTTTAATATAAATGTTATACATTTTAATAAGTCAATTATTATTATTGTGACACAGGCAGGAGTGAAACGGCGATCAATTCGGGAAGTAGATGCAGGCAGGCCAGGAAAGGCACAAATCGGCGAGCTAAAAACACAGGCAGGAGTTGAAACGGTGATCAATTCGGGAAGTAGATGCAGGCAGGCCAGGAAAGGCACAAATCGGCGAGCTAAAAACACAGGCAGGAGTGAAACGGCGATCAATTCGGGAAGTAGATGCAGGCAGGCCAGGAAAGGCACAAATTGGCGAGCTAAAAACACAGGCAGGAGTGAAACGGCGATCAATTCGGGAAGTAGATGCAGGCAGGCCAGGAAAGGCACAAATCACCGAGATAAAAACACAGGCAGGAGTGTAAAGCTGACTGATAGAGGAATTACTGCAAATTGCACACAAGACAGCATTAGAATAAAGAAAGAAGGCAAATATAAAGAAATGTCTAATACCACCAAGGCCAAGGTGGCACGACGTGATAATACCTTTAAGGCTTCTTACTCTGCTAGTGGCAGGGACTTCATCAAAGCTTCCCGGAAATGAGTAAACTATGCATTTTGTGAGCACTGTGCTTGTAATTTCTCTATTTCTCATGGAGGAATAAATGATGTGAAAGCTCACATGAGCACTGCCAAACACAAGTCACATGCAGAACTGAATAAGGGTTTAGCCTCATCAAAAGCTCTGATGAATGTCTGGGCCAAACCACAGAACCCTGCAAACGATGCTACAGTAAAAGCTGAGGTTCTTTTTCAAGGTTTTGTTTTGCAGCATAACTTGCCCTTTGCAGTGAATGACAGCTTCAGTAAGATGGTTTCCAAGATGTTCCCTGACAGTGAGATAGCAAAACGATATTCATGTGCACACACAAAGGCTACCCACTTAATTCAGTGCATTGCAAAAGAAAGTCTTAGTGAAGTAAAAAAACAGCTGACGACAACAGAATCCGGAGAAGCTGTAAAATGGAATGCTCTTAGCACTGATGGAGGGTCTGATAATGATGATAAATACTTCCCAATACTGATAACATATGAACATGCAGATGGGTTAATTAGGACTAGGTTTCTTGACATGCCCTCAATAAATTATGCAGATGCAAAAAACATTGCAGAAACTGTGGAGACATGTCTTTCCAATGCCGGACTTAGGGGGTCATTCCGAGTTGTTCGCTCGCAAGCTGCTTTTAGCAGCTTTGCACACGCTAAGCCGCCGCCTACTGGGAGTGAATCTTAGCTTATCAAAATTGCGAACGAAAGATTAGCAGAATTGCGAATAGACTCTTCTTAGCAGTTTCTGAGTAGCTCCAGACTTACTCGGCATCTGCGATCAGTTTAGTGCTTGTCGTTCCTGGTTTGACGTCACAAACACACCCAGCGTTTGCCCGGACACTCCTCCATTTCTCCAGCCACTCCCGCGTTTTTCCCAGAAACGGTAGCGTTTTTTCACACACTCCCATAAAACGGCCAGTTTCCGCCCAGAAACACCCACTTCCTGTCAATCACACTACGATCACCAGAACGAAGAAAAAACCTTGTAATGCCGTGAGTAAAATTCCTAACTGCATAGCAAATTTACTTGCGCAGTCGCACTGCGGACATTGCGCATGCGCATTAGCGACTAATCGCTCCGTTGCGAGAAAAAAATACCGAGCGAACAACTCGGAATGACCCCCTTAATCTCAGCAATTGTGCAGCATTTGTATCAGACAATGCATCAGTCATGATAGGCAAGCACAGAGGTGTCCTTAAATTGCTCCAAGACAAACGTACAGGTGGAGAGATCTATGGAGTAGGCTGTGCTTGCCACCTTGCACATCTTGCTGCAAAACAGGGAGCAAAAGCTTTGTCATTTGATCCACAAGATTTTCTAGTAGATATTTTTTACCATTTTGATAAAAGTGCCAAAAGAAAGCAGTTGCTAAGAGAAGATATTTCATTTTGCAATGAAACGATAAGAAAAGTGCTAAAACATGTGTCTACTCGTTGGTTAAGCATGTCTCGTACACTTGAACGTGTCCTTGAAATTTGGGATGGACTTCGCTGCTATTTTTTGACCAACTTTGATGAAGACTCTGATGAACCCCCTTCTTCCATACGACAGAGGATGGACAAAACACAGAAAACTTTCCCGATGGCCAGGGAGAGACGACTGGTAAAGATTTTCAAGAACCATGTCTACAAATTATATATTTTGTTTTTGCATGCAGTTATGCCCAGATTTGAAAACTTTAACAGACTGCTTCAACATGAAGATCCAATGATCCACCGGTTACACACGGCTAAGATGAAGCTTTACCTTGATTTGCTGGGATGCTTGATGCAACCTTCTGTTATTGCGGAAAACAGCAGAAACCTACTAGATATTATTGTCACTGAACATTTACAAAAGCCTGATGAAGATTTGTTTATTGGTTTTTCTGCAACTCAACTGATAAGGAAGGAAAATCTTGCTGGATCTTCAGAAGTCATCAAATTTTATTCTGAGGTGAGTGGATTTTTGGAAAAGTCACTGAACTACTTGAAACAAAAGTTCCCTCTCAATGATCCTGTCTTGAAGGCTGCTGCTGTTTTTGATCCCAAAGTAAGACTGACATCCACTTCTTCAATGATTGAAACATTAATACAAAATTTCCCGGATATTATTCCCTCAAACACGGTTGACCAACTTCTCATGGAGTTTACATCCTATCAGACTTCCCTGGATCTACCCATATTCTCTGAAGAGGAGAGAATTGATCAATTTTGGCATAACGTAGCAGACCTTACAGAACCAGCAACTGGGCAACCCCAATTTAAATTGCTTTCACAGTTAGCTAAATACATCCTGCTCATTCCACATAGCAATGCTTTCTGTGAAGGTATATTTAGTATGGTTAGAAAGAACACAACTGAGGTACGGAGCTCCCTTGGAAAATCGGTGGAAGGTCACTCCTCAAAAGGAGCCTATGCAGACTCTACAGGCATCAGGAACAACCTCTGTGCTGTACTGGAATCCAAAATTAATGTATTTAAAAACACACCATGCACAATGTGGTCACCATCAGATGATCTGCTGCAAAAGGCAAAGTCAGCAACTTACACGAGTTTAATATCAAGAAAAGAAGCACGTATTAGGATTCAAGAAAGTGTCTTCTATGTTTCTGCATTATCTGTTTTTAAGACTATGCATAGAGTTGTCAGTTTGTTAGTGTAATAAGTTCATTGTTTTCTTCATATCTGTATACTGTAATAATTAGCAGAAAATGCTTTATGATTAGGTTATATATTGTGTGCTATTTTATATTTACACTGAGTTCTGTTTCACGTACAATAAATGTTAATTTATTTAAGCCTGTTGAACTTCTTAATTATTAAAAGTAATGACTTTATAATCATGTGGAAAATGAGAGTAAGGAAATGCAACCCATGGATGGGGCAAGACACGCCCCCTCTAATTGACACGCCCCTGGATGTTAAAGACACGCCTCTTCTGTGTTTCAAGTGTACCTTTTTTTAGCTGTGAAATGTTGGAGGGTATGTGATGTCAGGGCCGGTTCAAGGGCGCAGAGCGCCCCGGGCAGGAAAGGGGCGTGACCTAATACAGGGGGCGTGGTGAGCCACGCCCCCTGTACATTGAAAGCGCCGCTTGAATGCTGAGCGGTGCGCGATGACGTCATCGCGCACCGCACAGCAAAAGGTCCTCTCCACGAAGAGAAACTAGACGCTATGCGTCTAGTTCCCTTCATGGAGAGGACCTTTGCTGTGCGGTGCGCGATGACGTCATCGCGCACCGCTCAGCAGTTACTCTCCACGAAGGGAAACTAGACGCATAGCGTCTAGTTCCCTTCACAGGAGGCGCCGAGGATGGGGACGGCAGCGGGCAGCGGAGGCGGACACAGCGGGCAGCAGTGGCAGATCTTGCCACGGTGCGGCGCCCTCCGGATGGCGCCAGCGACCTCCGGAAGGCGGCGCCCCGGGCAAAAGTCCTGCTTGCCCGTGGCAAGAACCGCCACTGTGTGATGTATGTGTATAAATATCGCTGATTATAACGCATAACGCATTAAGCACCTCTTCTTACCCCCTGCCTCACCGGCCTGCACTACTACTACTGCCAATGACAAGTGCAGTTAGCTACGGACACGTCTAGATTATTTGTGATCACATGTCCGTACAATTTTAACCACCTGACTGGAGATGTAAATCACGTGATAGCCGTTGTTAGGGACACGAGCTAACGTCCGGGTCTCTTCGTAACAACAACAAGCACAGGCAGACACGCCCTCGTTATTTCGCCTGCCAGTGGTTACCTCCCTTCACTGTCTGCCTGACCCCGCCCACTCTCCTTATTGGCCGCAGCTAAGGCGCCGGCAGTCCGTTGTGTATTCCTGCAGTTATATGGCTAAAGGATCTGTCTGTCTGTGACGTCACAAAGGAGAGGCGTCCGCTTAGTTTAGTCGCTGGGTACGGGTAGGACACGGGAGGTCCTAGTGTCTGCTCTGTCACCCATAGGGTGGGGTGATATTCTAGTATTTCCGCTGCAGGTAGCAGATCGCTGTCGGGGGTGCGGGGCGCAGTGCAGGGGGAGGCCATCTGGTGTGTCCGATGCCTCCATCATTGAGTCTCCGTGGGCCAACGCTGCTGCCCCTCGTGTCCCTGCCCCACGCTGCGTGACCTACAGTCTGACACGCTGAGGTAGGTCATGCCCTCCGCTAGACCATGGGAGTAGAGTGTAAGCTCTTGTGGCGATAGCCAAGTAGCCGTGGTAATGTAGTGTACAGTGTGATCTGTGAGTGTGACCCTGTTATGGCTGTGGCAGCGCTAAGCTGTGTGATTAGTGATGCATGGCGACGCTACTCCCATTGTTTCCTGGCTTGTGGGCTCCCGGTGTAGCCAGTAAGCAGGCGCAGTAGTGAGGTCAGACCCTTATAGTGCCCGTCTGACCCTACTGCCTAGCCAGGGAGCAGCGGGGCCCCCAGGCGTATTGGTGGCCATATATGTAGTGCCATGTAAGTCTATAGTTGTCTCATATGATTATATGACGCTGGTGTCTCTTTAGTGCCAAATACAGCTAGATAAAAGCGACTTGCTGAGCAGTGAATGGGAAGCAGTGTTCCCTGGCCACAGCGATGCTGGCAGCGGTGATACAGGAATATTGGTAATATAGGAATGGTTTACCACTGTTGTGTCCCAGCATATTACCACTTACAATGAATGCCCTGACCTATTGTGCTGTGCATTCAGCGGATGATGACGCCAATGTTACATACAGTGACATGCAGGTAAAGGTCGCCCATCCCAGGTAAGTGTACATAAGGTATCTGTATAACAGTTGTAGCTGTTAGTAGGGAAAGGCTGTGTCTACTGTAAGGCTGACATAGCAGCCACTAACAATAAAGCATCCATTGGTGATTGATGTAGCTTCTTGTGCAGCTACCAGCATAGGCGTGCACATGGGGGTGCCTTGTTTGCACAGGCACACCCTAAAGTGCGGCACCCCCTCACGCCAGCTGGCACACCTTGTCCTGCCATAGCACTCTGTGCAGGCAGTGCTGAGCTTCCTGCAACTCCCACATCACTAGGTAGTGAGTGATTCATTTAGTCTAACTCCCGCAGTCCCCCAGTAGTCCTGGTGGCGGGTTTGAGGGGACGCAGTGACAAGCTACATATAGTGCGGGTGGGGGCACCACATGGTGGGAAATGAGTTGTACGAGAAGAGGGTAGAGCCATATCAAGGATAAGATATGTCAGGGATAAGATGTGTGAGGGAAGAGCAGTGTTACGGGGAAGAGCCATGCCAGGAATAAGATGTGTCGGGGGGAAGAGCCATGTCAGGAATAAGATGTGTCAGGAGGAAGAGCCATGTCACGGGTAAGATGTGTCAGGGGGGAGAGCTGTGTCATGGATCAGATGTGTCAGGGGGAAGAGCCGTGTCACGGATCAGATGTGTCAGGGGGAAGAGCCGTGTCACGGATCAGATGTGTCAGGGGGAAGAGCCGTGTCACGGATCAGATGTGTCAGGGGGAAGAGCCGTGTCACGGATCAGATGTGTCAGGGGGAAGAGCCGTGTCACGGAGCAGATGTGTCAGGGGGAAGAGCCGTGTCACGGAGCAGATGTGTCAGGGGGAAGAGCCGTGTCACGGAGCAGATGTGTCAGGGGGAAGAGCCGTGTCACGGATCAGGTGTGTCAGGGGGAAGAGCCGTGTCACGGATCAGGTGTGTCAGGGGGAAGAGCCGTGTCACGGATCAGGTGTGTCAGGGGGAAGAGCCGTGTCACGGATCAGGTGTGTCAGGGGGAAGAGCCGTGTCACGAATAAGATGTGTCAGGGGGAAGAGCCGTGTCACGGATCAGATGTGTCAGGGGGAAGAGCCGTGTCACGGAAGAGATGTGTGATATTTGAATGATTGGATTAACATAATGATAGGAAATGGTTTGATGATTAAAAAATACTAGACTCACACCATGGCTAGTTTTAGCCACCCCCATAAGCAGAGCTAGGAATGTAACGTGCTGCGCGTGGTTGTAATGACAGCATGAAACCTGAACCAGTCATTGTAGAAAGCTTAACAGTGAGCGTCTGGCAATCAAGTATGTCCTTGAGCAATTGTTATAGGCAACTTGATTCACTTCGAGCCGCATTGGGTGGTTCTCTACCCTCAAAAGTAAGGTAAAGGAGTACATTTTATCAATGGAAGAGACGCCTATCTGTAAAACATACCAAAAGGCCTTTTAAACAGGTTTTACAAGCTATAACAGACAAATATGACAACAACTCAGGAAGGAGATGGGGGCTGCAAGTGAAGGCCCCATGTTGTCCATCACTGAATTATAATAACAGAACCTCCTACTTGTCAAGTCAGTGGCATCATATCCAAGAGATCACTCTCTGCCCATAGCTTACTTCATTTTGGTGCAGAATGGTGAGTGAGTCTGTTGCATGGCCATTCGTGTGTTCCTCACTGCTGAAACATGCTTTTGCCCTCTCCTTGTAATTATCTACCAGGTTTGAGTAGCTGTCATACACGTGGCTTTTCTTCACATCATGCTCACTTCTGGACTTAGATCCAGGACACTTACTCCCCATGTCCACAGATAAGTAATCCTCAAAGCATCCCTTCCCGATTATGATGACGCCAGCACCAACTTGTCATTTTCTGATGACTTCACAAACTATCGTAAGCTGTTTTGGAGATTGTTTCAGCGCGCAGTGTTCTTATTGCTCTCATGTGATTGCACCCTAAAAGGAGATTGGAGTTGGGAGAGGGTTGGGGGCTTATAAAAGAAACCATAGGAGCACATGTGAGTCACCCTGACATTGTCTATGTGTGTTGCTTTTATCACCGGTCATTCATACCCCTTTCACACAGCCCAAAATTTCCCGGGTTATTGCACATGAACGCGCACCAACCTGGGAAATTTCTCGGTGTGAAAGGGTACAGGGTAAAAATCCCGGGATTCCTGCCCCGGCATTTCAACCCTGCAATCGACTAGGGTTGGTCCCAGGATCCTCCCGGGAACCTGGTCTGTGTGAACGGGAGCCGGGTCAATGCGCCCCGGCTCCCGGTCACTTTCTATGAAGCAGGCGGCGCTTGGAGATCATGTGATCTCTTGCGCCGCGTCACCGCTGACGTCAGCAACCCAGCAATATGCTGGGCTACTGACTGCGGTTTGCAAGGGGTCTTACCCGGGAATGTCCCTGCATGATCCAGGGACCGTATTCCTGGGTAAGACCCCTGCATATCTGGTGTGAAAGGGGTATTAGTGTTTGGAACAAAGGGTGAAGATTGTTGTACAAAGCAATACCGTTGCATATTTGTTTTTTAAATTGTGTTCTAATAGCAAACATTTGTTTTTGTAAGCTAATATGGCTACTGTAGTTGTAGGACCAACAACGCATATTATGGTGGGTACACACTATGCAATACGCTCTATGGGGGTAATTCCAAGTTGATCGCAGCAGGAATTTTGTTAGCAGTTGGGCAAAACCATGTGCACTGCAGGGGAGGCAGATATAACATGTGCAGAGAGAGTTAGATTTGGGTGGGTTATTTTATTTCTGTGCAGGGTAAATACTGGCTGCTTTATTTTTACACTGCAGATTAGATTGCAGATTGTACACACCACACCCAAATCTAACTCTCTCTGCACATGTTAAATCTGCCTCACCTGCAGTGCACATGGTTTTGCCCAACTGCTAACAAAATTCCTGCTGCGATCAACTTGGAATTACCCCCTATGAGCGATATGGCATAGTTTCTCTTATGTTCTAGAGCACAGGTTCTCAAACTCAGTCCTCAGGACCCCACACGGTGCATGTTTTGCAGGTCTCCTCGCAGAATCGCAAGTGAAATAATTAGCTCCACCTGTGGACCTTTAAAAATGTTAGTGAGTAATTAATACACCTGTGCACCTGCTGGGTTACCTGCAAAACATGCACCGTGTGGGGTCCTGAGGACCGAGTTAGAGAACCTATGTTCTAGAGGATACTGGGGTTCCATTTAGTACCATGGGTATAGACGGGTCCACTAGGAGCCATGGGCATTTTAAGAATTTGATGGTGTGGGCTGGCTCCTCCCTCTATGCCCCTCCTACCAGACTCCGTTTAGAAAATGTGCCCGGAGGAGCCGGTCACGCTGAAGGAAGCTCCTGAAGAGTTTTCTGCATTTATTTTATGTTTGCTATTTTCAGGCGGGGCTGGATGGCCCTAGCCTGCCTGCTTCGTGGGACTTAGGGGAGGGAACAGCCCAACCTCTTGCAGGGTTAATGGTCCTGTTCCCCGCTGACAGAACACTGAGCTCCTGAGGGAACTATTCGCAAGCCCCACCACGGCAAGCGTACCTCCACGCAGCGCGCCGCCACCCCTAACAGAGCCAGAAGAATGAAGAGTGGTGACTACTAAGCCAGCTTCCCGGTTAGCTGGGCGCCCGCCATTATGGCGGCATGAGGGTACGGAGACGCACTGCTTCTAACCGGGGCAGAATGTGTCTCCAGACACAGTACCCAGCTGCGTCTCAGTACACTGTAAACAGTACCCACACTGGCAAAAACAGCATTAAAACTGTTTTCTCTCCATTTTAAGCACCAGATTACCTCGGCCAGTATAAAAAAGCGGGAAGACCGCGTGCCATTGAAGCGGCGGGGCCTTCACTATGAGAGGATCCAGCAGCTCACCAGCGCCATTTTCCCTTTGCAGTGGACACAGATGCTGACCTGACAGGGACGCGCAGCTCCTCCGGAGAGACTCCAGATTACCTCAGCGGTACCAGGGGGTCATAGCAGGGGGAAGAGCGATTATTAGTGTACTACGTCCCCAATCAGGGTACTTAGTCTGCGACCCGGCTAAGCTTGGCATTAGCAATAAGGGTGCGGTGGGGGCTGGCTCCAAATAACTCTGTGTCTCCCTGAAGGGCTCTTTGTGGGTTAATTGTGCTTAACCTTTTCCTCTGTGTGTCGGTTGCCACATTTACATCAAATAGTGTGTTTCTTGTACAGTGGAGTGTTCCTCTCCACCAGGGGGTTCACTGCTGGGTACTCATGGCAGTGCACATTCCCAGAATAGCGGGGCTGAACTGGAGTGGGTTAATTTCATTAAAGGAATGATCTCCAATATTTCTACGAAATTATCCCGCAATGAGAAAGAGACGCAATACTTAAGACGTACTGTGGATGAGTTCATGAATAGAGACTCGGTCCCCAAACCAGCGTTTCAATCCCCTCCCATTTGTCCGCAAAATGATCTCTGGCCCATATCCTGCAATCTGACTCTGACGGGTCAGACATGGAGGAGGGTGAGGTGGATTTGGAGGGGGGGATGCTACTCTGTCACAGGAAATAGAGGCTGTCAGAGATGTTCTGCAAATTCCTGATAAGGTGTCAGAGGAGTGTGAGGAATCTTATTTTAATGTAAAAAAGAAGTCCTCAGTCACTTTTCCTGTGTCAAAGGAATTGAATACCCTGTTTGAAGAACTGTAGGTTAATCCTGATAGGAAATTTCAAATCCCTAAAAGGTTGCTCTCCTCTTTTCCTTTTCCTCTGGAGGATAGAAAAAGATGGCAAAATCCACCGATGGTGGATGCATCAGTCTCTAGGCTGTCACGAAAAATTGTATTGCCTGTCCCTGGTGCAGCCTCCCTAAAAGACACGGCTGATCGTAATATTGAGACTACACTCAAATCCTTGTACACAGCTGCTGGGGTGGCCCAGAGACCCAATGTTGCATGTGCGTGGATCACAAAAGCCATTGCTAAATGGTCAGGTAACCTAATTGGGGGTTAGATTCCTTGTCTAGGGAGGGATGTTGTTTTACTCCTACAGCATATACAGGACTCTGCAAACTTTATGGTGGAAGCCATAAAAGAGATAGGCTTGCTTAATGCACGCACCATCGCTTTGGCAGTGTCAGCACGCAGGGGCTTATGGTTACGCCAGTGGACTACTGATACGGACTCCAGGAAAGGCCTACCATTCACAGTAGAGGACTTATTTGGAGATGAACTAGACAAATGGATCTCCAAAGCTACTGCGGGTAAGTCTACGTATCTTCCTTCCGCAGCTCCCCCAGCCGGGAAAGCTTATTCAGCTTCAAATTTACAGTCCTATCGGACGGCCAAGTTTAAGGGCGAATCCAGAGGTGCTTCTACGGCCTTCAGAGGCGCAAGGCTCTGCTTCCTCAAAGCCTTTAGCATGACTGTGGACCACGATGCCTGGAAGGCTGTCAGGTGGGAGCCCGACTAAAATTCTTCAGTCACATCTGGTCAAGTTCGTGCCGGGATCCGAGGCAAGTATAATTTTACAGCATGCCATCCAAAAACTGGTACAGGCTCACGTCATTGTTCCAGTTCCACCTCATCTACAAAACAAGGGGTACTATTCCCACTTGTTGGTAGTACCAAAACCTGACAGTTCGGTACAGCCGATTCTGAACCTCGAATCCTTGACCCCGTTCTTAAAAGTGTTCAAGATGGAGTCTCAGAGAGCGGTGATCTCAGGTCTGGAGGAGGGGGAATTCTTAGTGTCTCTGGATATCAAGGATGCGTACCTTCACATTCCGATCTGGCCGCCTCATCAGGCTTATCTACGGTTTGCACTGCAGGACTGTCACTACCAGTTCCAGGCCCTGCCATTTGGTCTCTCCACGACACAGAGGGTGTTCACCAAAGTTTTGGCAGAGATGATGCTTCTACTCCGCAAACAGGGAGTGAATATAATTCCGTACCTGGACGATCTTCTGATAAAGGCACCGTCCAGGGAGAGGTTGCTGGACAGCATTGGTCTCTCAGCCAAACTTCTACAGGATCACGGGTGGATTCTGAGCCTTTCGAAATCTCACCTTGAGGCAGCACGGAAGCTTCCATTCCTGGGAATGATACTGGACACGGAGTAGCAGAAGGTGTTCCTTCCATTGGATGGAAAAGTCATTGGTAATCCAGTCGATGGTTCGGGATGTCTTTAAGCCAACCCGGATATCGGTGCATCTATGCATTTGCCTTCTGGGGAAAATGGTGGCCTCTTACGAGGCACTTCAATACGGAAGGTTTCACTCAAGACCCTTCCAGCTCGATCTGTTGGACAAATGGTCCGGATTGCTTCTTCACATGCACCAGAGGATCCATCTGTCGCCAAGAGCCATAAACATAAAGTCCCGTGCATCACACACACACATTTAATTTTGTTTTCCTTTTAAACTGGTTTGTTAAGAAATTGTTACGTGAAAACTTTTTCTCTGACGTCCTAGTGGATACTGGGAACTCCGTAAGGACCATGGGGAATAGCGGCTCCGCAGGAGACTGGGCACATCTAAAGAAAGCTTTAGGACTAGCTGGTGTGCACTGGCTCCTCCCCCTATGACCCTCCTCCAAGCCTCAGTTAGATTTCTGTGCCCGACGAGAAGGGTGCACACTAGGGGCTCTCCTGAGCTCTTTGTGAAAGTTTTAGTTTAGGTTTATTATTTTCAGTGAGACCTGCTGGCAACAGGCTCACTGCATCGTGGGACTAAGGGGAGAAGAAACGGACTCACCTGCGTGCAGAGTGGATCGGGTTTCTTAGGCTACTGGACATTAGCTCCAGAGGGACGATCACAGGTTCAGCCTGGATGGGTCCCGAAGCCGCGCCGCCGGCCCCCTTACAGAGCCAGAAGAGCGAAGAGGTCCGGTGAAATCGGCGGCAGAAGACGATCCTGTCTTCAGATAAGGTAGCGCACAGCACCGCAGCTGTGCGCCATTGCTCTCAGCACACTTCACACTCCGGTCACTGAGGGTGCAGGGCGCTGGGGGGGCAGCGCCCTGAGACGCAATAAATCGATAAAACCTTATATGGCTAAAATAAATGCATCACATATAACTCCTGGGCTATATGGATGCATTTAACCCCTGCCAAAACATATAGAAAAACGGATGATAGGCTCCGCCCCTTTCTCGGCGTCCTTATCTCCTCAGCACACTGGCGCCATTTTCCCTCACAGCTCAGTTGGAGGGAAGCTCCCTGGCTCTCCCCTGCAGTCACTACACTACAGAAAGGGGTTAAAAAAGAGAGGGGGGCAAAATTAGGCGCAGTATAAACAATACAGCAGCTATAAAGGGAAAAACACTTATATAAGGTTATCCCTGTGTATATATATATATATATAGCGCTCTGGTGTGTGCTGGCAAACTCTCCCTCTGTCTCCCCAAAGGGCTAGTGGGTCCTGTCCTCTATCAGAGCATTCCCTGTGTGTGTGCTGTGTGTCGGTACTTTTGTGTCGACATGTATGAGGAGAAAAATGATGTGGAGACGGAGTAGAGTGTCTGTAATAGTGTTGTCACCCCCTAGGGGGTCGACACCTGAGTGGATGTACTGTTGAAATTGCGTGACAGTGTCAGCTTTGTATAAAAGACAGTGGTTGACATGAGACAGCCGGCTACTCAGCTTGTGCATGTCCAGATGTCTCATACAGGGGCTCTAAAGCGCCCGTTACCTCAGATACAGACGCCGACACGGATACTGGCTCCTGTGTCGACGTGAAGAGACAACCGTGATTTCCAATAGGGCCACACATTGCATGATTGAGGCAATGGAAAATGTTTACACTTTTCTGATAATATGAATACCACCAAAAAAGGGGTATTATGTTTGGTGAGGAAAAACTTCCTATAGTTTTCCTGAATCTGAAAAATAAAATGAGGTGTGTGATGATGCGTGGGTTTTCCTCCGATAACAATTGATAATTCTAAAAAGTTATTGGCAGTATACCTTTTCCCGCCAGTGGTTATGGTGCGTTGGGAAACACCCCCTACAGGGGATAAGGCGCTCACACGATTGTAAGAACAAGGGCTCTACCCTCTCTTGAGATGGCCGCCCTTAAGGATCCTGCTGATAAAAAGCAGGAGGGTATCCTAAAATGTATTTACACACATACTGGTGTTATACTGCGACCAGCAATCGCCTCAGCCTGGATGTGCAGTGCTGGGTGGCGTGGTCGGATTCCCTGACTGGAAATATTGATATCCTAGATAAGGACAGTATATTATTGCCTATAGAGCAATTAAAAGATGCTTTTCTATATATGCATGATGCACAGCGGAATATTTGCCGACTGGCATCAAGTATAAGTGCTTTGTATCTACCAGTAAAGTGGTCAGAGATTCCAAACGGCATTTGGAATTGCCTTAAAAAAGGGGATGTACCCTAGGTCGCCTCTCAAAATAAGACGCCGTATTATCAGGCGCAGTCCTGGTTGGCAAGCGGACAAAAGGGTTCCTCTTTTCTGCTCGTGACAGAGGGAGAGGAAAATGGCTGCAGAGATCAGCCTGTTCCCAGGAACAGAAACCCTTTTCCGCCGCTGCCAAGCCCTCAGTATGACGCTAGGGCTTTACAAGTTCAGGCACGGTGGGGGCCCGTTCTCAGTGAATTTCAGTGCGCAGTGGGCTCACTCGCAAGTAGACCCCTGGATCCTTCAGGTAATATTTCAGGGGTACAAATTGGAATTCGAGACGTATTCCCCTCGCCGTTTCCAAAAAGTCTGTTTTACCGACGTCTCCCGCTGTCAGGGAGGCAGTTTTGGAAGCCATTCACAAGCTGTATTCCCAGCAGGTGATAATTAAGGTACCCCTCCTGCAACAGGGAACGGGGTATTATTCCACACTATTGTGAGACCGATTTTAAAATCTTTGAACACTTACATACAGAGGTTCAAATTCAAAATTGAGTCACTCAGAGCAGTGATTGCAAACCTGGAAGAAGGGGACTACATGATGTCTCGGGACATCAAGGATGCTTACCTTCATGTCAAAATTTACCCTTCTCACCAAAGGTATCTCAGGTTATGGTACAGAACTGTCACTATCGGTTCAGACGCTGCCGTAGGGATGGTCCACGGCACCCCGGGTCTTTACTGAAGTAATGACCGAAATGATGATATTTCTTCGAAGGAAGGGAATTTTAGTTATCCTTTACTTGGACGATTCCCTGATAAGGGTAAGATCCAGAGAACAGTTGGAGGTCGGTGTAGCACTATCTCAGGTAGTGTTGCAGCAGCACGAGTGGATTCTCAATATTCCAAAATCGCAGCTGGTTCCGACGACTTGTCTTCTGTTCCTAGGGATGATCCTGGACACAGTCCAGAAAGAAGGTGTTTCTCCCGGAGGAGAAAGCCAGGGAGTTATCCGAGCTAGTCAGGAACCTCCTAAAACCGAACCAAGTTTCAGTGCATCAATGCACAAGGGTTCTGGGTAAAAATGGTGGCTTCCTACGAAGCAATCCCATTCGGCAGATTCCACACAAGAACTTTCCAGTGGAACCTACTGGACAAATGGTCCGGGTCGCATCTTCAGATGCATCAGCGGATAACCCTGTCACCAAGGACAAGGGTGTCCCTCCTGTGGTGGTTGCAGAGTGCTCATCTTCTAGAGGGCCGCAGATTCGGCATTCAGGACTGGGTCCTGGTGACCACGGATGCCAGCCTGCGAGGCTGGGGAGCAGTCACACAGGGAAGAAATATCCAGGGCTTATGGTCAAGCCTGGAGACAAAAATATCCTGGAACTAAGGGCCATTTACAATGCCCTAAGTCAAGCAAAACCTCTGCTTCAGGGTCAACCGGTATTGATCCAGTCGGACAACATCACGGCTGTCGCCCACGTAAACAGACAGGGCGGCACAAGAAGCAGGAGGGCAATGGCAGAAGCTGCAAGGATTCTCTGCTGGGCGGAAAATCATGTGATAGCACTGTCAGCAGTGTTCATTCCGGGAGTGGACAACTGGGAAGCAGACTTCCTCAGCAGACACGACCTCCACCCGGGGGAGTGGGGACTTCACCCAGAAGTCTTCCAACTGATTGTAAACCGTTGGGAAAAACCAAAGGTGGACATGAGGGCGTCCCGTCTTAACAAGAAACTGGACAGATATTGCGCAAGGTCAAGGGACCCTCAGGCAATAGCGGTGGAAGCTCTGGTGACACCGTGGGTGTACCAGTCAGTGTATGTGTTCCCTCCTCTGCCTCTCATACCAAAAGTACTGAGAATCATAAGAAGGAGAGGAGTAAGAACGATACTCGTGGTTCCGGATTGGCCAAGAAGGACTTGGTACCCGGAACTTCAAAAGATGCTCACGGAAGACCCGTGGCCTCTACCTCTAAGAAAGGACCTGCTCCAGCAGGGGCCTTGTCTGTTCCAAGACTTACCGCGGCTGCGTTTGACGGCATGGCGGTTGAACGCCGGATCCTGAAGGAAAAAGGCATTCCAGATGAAGTCATCCCTACCCTGGTCAAAGCCAGGAAGGATGTAAGCGCAAAACATTATCACCGCATTTGGCGAAAATGTGTTGCGTGATGTGAGGCCAAGAAGGCCCCTACAGAGGAATTTCAACTAGGTCGTTTCCTCCATTTCCTGCAGACAGGACTGTCTATGGGCCTAAAATTAGGGTCCATTAAGGTTCAAATTTCGGCCCTGTCGATTTTCTTCCAGAAAGAACTGGCTTCAGTACCTGAAGTTCAGACATTTGAAAAAGGGGTACTGCATATACAACCTCCTTTTGTGCCTCCAGTGGCACCTTGGGATCTCAATGTTGTTTTGAGGTTCCTTAAGTCACATTGGTTGAACCACTCACCACTGTGGACTTAAAATATCATCTCACATGGAAGGTGACGATGCTGTTAGCCCTGGCTTCAACCAGGCGTGTGTCAGAATTGGCGGCTTTTATCATATAAAAGCCCTTACTTAATTTTTCATTCTGACAGGGCAAAATTGAGGACTCGTCCTCAATTTCTCCCTAAGGTGGTTTCTGCTTTTCACATGAACCAACCTGTTGTGGTGCCTGCGGCTACTAGGGACTTGGAGGACTCCAAGTTACTTGACGTTGTCAGGGCCCTGAAAATATGTTTCCAGGACGGCTGGAGTCAGAAAATCTGACTCGCTGTTTATCCTGTATGCACCCAACAAGCTGGGTGCTCCTGCTTCTAAGCAGACTATTGCTCGTTGGATTTGTAGTACAATTCAGCTTGCACATTCTGTGGCAGGCCTGCCACAGCCAAAATCTGTAAAAGCCCATTCCACAAGGAAAGTGGGCTCATCTTGGGCGGCTGCCCGAGGGGTCTCGGCTTTACAACTTTGCCGAGCAGCTATTTGGTCAGGGGCAAACACGTTTGCTAAATTCTACAAATTTGATACCCTGGCTGAGGAGGACCTGGAGTTCTCTCATTCGGTGCTGCAGAGTCATCCGCACTCTCCCGCCCGTTTGGGAGCTTTGGTATAATCCCCATGGTCCTTACGGAGTTCCCAGCATCCACTAGGACGTCAGAGAAAATAAGATTTTACTTACCGATAAATCTATTTCTCGTAGTCCGTAGTGGATGCTGGGCGCCCATCCCAAGTGCGGATTGTCTGCAATACTTGTACATAGTTATTGTTAACTAAATCGGGTTATTGTTGTTGTGAGCCATCTTTTCAGAGGCTCCTTCATTGTTATCATACTGTTAACTGGGTTCAGATCACAAGTTGTACGGTGTGATTGGTGTGGCTGGTATGAGTCTTACCCGGGATTCAATATCCTTCCTTATTATGTACGCTCGTCCGGGCACAGTATCCTAACTGAGGCTTGGAGGAGGGTCATAGGGGGAGGAGCCAGTGCACACCAGCTAGTCCTAAAGCTTTCTTTAGATGTGCCCAGTCTCCTGCGGAGCCGCTATTCCCCATGGTCCTTACGGAGTTCCCAGCATCCACTACGGACTACGAGAAATAGATTTATCGGTAAGTAAAATCTTATTATTGCTTAGTAGCAATTTAACTTAACACTCACTAAAATCTTTGTATTTTGAGAACTAAGTCATTTGAATATCTGTACTTGTCACGTCAGGGGTGTCTTAAGCGAGGAGGGGGCCCATGTGCAGACTCCATGGAGACCTCCTCTCCATGGCGCTGTAGGCTCCGACACTGCGCCGGAGCCTACTGCGCATGTGCAGGTCTCCGGAAACATGGCGCCCGCCATGTTCCGGAGACTAAATTTAAGTTGCGCATGCGCTGCGGCCATTTTGAAGTCCATTTTGTGCTGGACGGAGGCTGCAGCGTCCGATGCTGGACTCCGAAGAGGTGAGTACTAAAATGTGTGCGGTGTGGGGGCCCCCCTGGACCCAGGGGCCCGTGTGCACCGCACCCATTATAGAAACGCCAATGTGTCCCGTGCATCACTGAGAATCACCCAACATAATATTATTATTATTATTATTATTATTATTATTATTATTATTATTATTATTATTATTATTATTTTTTGTCAAATTAATGGTGCTGTTCTAGTGACTGGCCTGTTGATGATATGGGTAAGACGGCTCAAACATGAGTCAAAACACATTATGAAAGGATATCGACATGGCCATATGTTGCCTGTAAATATTCCAGCCAGGCCGCCTGACTGATGAATGGCAGTGTCATCTAATTTGGTGACTCAAACATAAATTAGAAAACAAGAAATATTTGAATATGATAGTTTTGTTGCCTGCCTGTAATAAAGGACAGACACTGTGCCTGCATAGTAACCTGATGTCATTGCAGCCGATTCCCCTCCTGTAGAATGTCACGATTTGTGCACCGTGAGGCCATAGTGCAACTCATAACTGACCTATTGCAGCATTCTGTTTGCAGCCGTTGTCACAATGGGCCTGACACTCATTTATGCTTTAAGATGTCTGAGATAATCATCCTATTTTGTTAAATACATAAATCATTTTGTAGAATTTCTAACCACAACTAAACCCTAATTTGCACATTGCAGTTAAACATTTCCTAAACTATTATAAAGAAAAATAGCTTTACACTTTCTGTTCTGTGCTCTAAACCCATCTTGCTAAAAACCCTTCTGATGTGCCCAAATTGCAAACATGGCGCTAGCTTCTGCCATTCTGAGCAACGTTGTTTGTATGTAGATGCTGTTATTTGTGAGGTCGTCAGTGGGAGTCTCACCCTATGGGGGTCATTCCGAGTTGATCGTAGCTGTGCTAAATTTAGCATAGCTACGATCACCTTCCCTGACATGCGGGGGGACGCCCAGCACAGGGCTAGTCCGCCCCGCATGTCAGTCTGGCCCCCTGCCCCGCACAAATATAAAAGCCGGGCACAGCGGCAATGCTTTTGTATTTGAGGAGTAACTCCCGGCCAGCTCCTGCGACTGGCCGGAAGTTGATCGTCTCTGCCACTGGCCGCTGCGGCCCGCACCCCCCATCCCCCCTAAGCGGCGGCTTAAAGCTGCTGTCCAGCCCCCTCCCACCCTGTGACCGCCTCTGCCTGTCAATCAGGTAGAGGCGATCGCTACTGAATGACTGCCTTCGGTCGTCCGGCATGCAGTGCGCCGGCGCATGTGCAATTCCGACCCGATCGCTGCGATACTGCAGCGAGCGATCGGGTCTGAATGACCCCCTATATTTCTAGCTAACTGCAGCGTTGGCATACAACTTCCTTACATCTCTGAATCTGGCCCTCAGATGCCACCTAAGCATACTTTACCAACTTTTTTCCTGGATGAGGCAGCTAGCATGAAGCTACACATGGAGCCGCGCTCATCTGAGGCAGGACCATTGCAGGCGTGCACTCCCGGCGTTAGTAGGCGATCCATCCGCCTAGTTACGCCGGGAGTGCTCGGAGATGCTCCCATTTTGAGCGTCTGTCCGGGCGCGCGCACCCGCCCGAATGGAGACGCTCTCCATTCAAGTCAATGGGATGCATCTCCATTACGCGTGTGCCGCTGGACAGAGAAGCACTAGGCACGCCTAGTCACGGGAATCGCATCATTGCAGCCCCGTTCCCCTTCTGTACTATGCCACAATTTGTGGCATTGTGCAGCGTGGGGATACAGTGACTCAATTCTCAGCGAATTGCATCATCAAGCCCTTACCACCCACTTGGGAGAAGTAGGTAGATCCAAAAACTTTCTCCGTTCTTTCTGAAGTCCAGGAGAGCTCTCCAAAACTTGTGGATAATCCAGGAGAGGAGGCAACATGACTAGGAAACCCCTGCTAAAGCAGTTGTAAGAATATGTCCAGGGGATGTGCCACTCTCCCGTTTCATCTCCTTACCACAGTAATGAAGCTGCAGTACCACCTGGGAGCTTGGAGCTGAGTTGGCAGAACTTATTCAAGTGTTGGGTTATTGATACTACCACTCACTGCCCTCTGTAGCCATGTGAGCAGAAAAGATTTATGGGTGAGCTACCACCATTGTTTGAAATATTAAAAAGGGTTTCCACAGTCGGTTGACTATTATTAGTGAATGCACTCTTATGACTTATTTACTTTTTTAACGTTTTGTTGGGCCTGGATATGGCATAGAACTTCCTTTGTGATTATGGCTGATCTATGTTTTACCTAATGGAAATGAAAATACAGATACATTGTTTTCCTGTCTGAGTGGCCCAGGCATTTTGAATGTATTGTATTCTTTAATGTTTTATTTCTATTTCTCTCTCTAGGTTTCCACATTTAAAGATGGAGCGCAACAATATGCAATTTTTCTGCAGTTCTGATGTCTCCTAATTTTAATTCTACTCATTCCAAATTTTATACCCCGTGCAATGGCAAACAAAAAGGAACCTCCTTTTTTTAATGAAGATAAAGTCGGATCGCTCCATTACAAGCTACCTTTTTATGAGACAATGGAACTGTTAATTGAAACCCTTACAGGGACATGCTTTGAGCTGCGGGTGTCCCCCTTTGAAACGGTGGTCTGTGTAAAAGCTAGAATTCAGAGGCTGGAAGGTAAATGTTTTTAGTTTTGGATCTTTTCCTAGTGAGGGGTTAGCACAGTTCATCTCACTAGATGGACTCATTTATTATAATATGAAATGCCTATTTTAATTGTGATGTTTGTCAAATCACTATATGGTTATGACAAGTCTTTGTACATATTAATACTTCTTATATTGCTCCCTGTGCATGCAAGCATACACATTTCTGATAGATTTGCATATATCAGTGTCCTGTGTCTACCTGGTTTCTAATGACACATAAGGCTAATATAAATGTGTGTGTCTGTTTTGGTCACATTGACCAGTACTGATGGAACAAAGGGCCTAATTGAGACCTGATCGCTGTGCTGCAAATTTGCAGAGGCCTGCGATCAGATAGTTGCTGCCCAGGGAGAGTGAAAACCCGCCCCGTGCAAGTGTGGGAAAGCATGTGTACGGCGTGCGAAAACTTTGCCAGACAGCGGATAGCTGTAAATCCGTTCGCAACTCACTTAGCATCAAATGATTTTTCCATACTGTGCAGTACGTATGTAGCCCAAGACTTACTCCTACAGTACGCTACAAACAGGCTGAACAGGGCCGGAGCTGACGTCACACACCCTCCCAGAAAACGCACAACAGCGATCAGGTCTGAATTGGGCCCAATGTTAAAAATACATCATGGCAGGTCTTACTTCAGATTATGACTATGAAGAGCACAACCTAGAACAGGCCTGGCCAACCTGTGTCTCTCTAAGCTGTTGTGAAATGACACATCCCAGCACGCTCTGCCACCGTTTTCACATTTTCCTCATAGAAAAAGTATAGAAGGGCATGCTGGGACTTGTAGTTTCACAACAGCTGGAGAGCCACAGGCAACTGTGCCCACCTGTAGTGATCAGTACTTGCTAGTATGCGCCTGACAGGAACCACTACCTGTGACCTGTTTTCTGTAGTTTTACTACAGCAGCAAAGAGGGGTCTATCTTCCTAAACATCATTTGCAGTTAGTAGCTGCTGGCACTTTACTTACTCCATTCCGCCAGAGGAATTGTGGAACATACTTCTCTCATCATTAAATGAACATAAGTCACTTTTTCACATTATATGGACAGGTCAGTTAGCTGCACACCTCACTGCTTATTGGGGTAACCCAGCATCTCCGATATTCCTGCGCACCTCTGATGTTGGTGGGCCACATATTGCCAAACAGCTGATCAGAACGCCAGCATCTCTTGGCATTCATCTCCTATTGACTCTTCCCTTAAGGCTGGGGCCACACATAGCATTTTAGTGGATCCCATTCAGCGGAACCCGCTTGGCCGTAAGGAGGGTTTTGTGTTCATACATATGAGTCATCACCGGATGCTGCAGAACAACCTACTGCCATCATGTCTGCTGGCAGGTACTTTGGTATTTTTCTCGGGGGTTGAGGGGGTGTCGTTGTCAGTGCTTTCTGTCCATGTGGAATACCCTCTGTCACCTCCTTACCATGGGGAGATCGCAGGTTCAGCAGCCTGTCTTATTCCGCGTTGCTGCAGGGATAGGGGGTAGGTGGTGCGCTCACTCCTGGCGTGCAGTACATGTGGAGTGGCCCCGGGCTATTGGAGCCGTCTGTAGGTGGCTGGTGCTGAGGTCTCAGTCTCCTGTGCACTGACTGGTGGCCATTAATTTCCTATAGAGTGGGCAGCACAGCGCACGGTGTGAACATATAAATTTAAATGTGTGTCCTAGTTGAAATCCCGTCGTCCTGTCATCAAGCTCAACTGCAGCAGGCTGAAAATTAGCATGTGCATATGTATTCACCCCCTTTGCTATGAAGCCCCTCAAAAGTTCTGGTGCAACCAATTACCTTCAGAAGCCACATAATTAGTGAAATGAAGTCCACATGTTTACAATCTGAGTGTCTCATGATCTGTCAATATAAACCAGTGCCAGATTAAGGTTCACATGGGCCTGGAGCTGAAATTCATAAAAGGCCTATTGTGTGCTGCTGCAGTGGATGTGACTAGTGATGTGGGGGGCATGCCCAGTAGTGTGGGGGTGTGGCCTGCATCATGGGCTGTAGCAAGAGCCTTCAATTGCCCCGCCCCCTACACACTTTACTTATAAAGATGTAGCCACGGTCATCCATCCTGCTGCTTGGCATATAAAGTGTGCCCACAACTAGGGCGCACGTGTGCGTTTAAGTACAAGCACCCATAGGAATACATGAGCAGCTCAGTGCGGCAGAGCTGCAGTATGATGAGCGTGGCTTCATCTGTATCCACAGTGTAATGTGAAAGTCTACAAACAGAAGGAAACCATACTTGTTATCCTGACAAAAAAGGAAAAATGGCGCTTGGTGATCATATGAATTTGAAGCCTATCTACTAAAGAGAGCATATGTGTCACTAAGCGATATCATGAATGTGACATTGCTATATACACTACTGTATATAAAAAAAAGAGAGCCCTAACCTTATTAATAGCTACACAAAGAAAATACTAGAGCTAGACCCGATAGTGAGATTTAAAAAAAAAAAAAAAAGGTCTGTACAAAAACTACATGTCACCACCAAGTCATGTGATGTCTTGGTGGTGACATGGGGAAACGTGGTGTCTTGGTGGGGTCATGTGGTGACATGGGGTATCATGTGGTGTCTTGGTGAGGTCTTGGTGGTGACATGGGGTATCATGGGGTCTTAGAGGTGACATGGGGTATCATGTGGTGTCTTGGCGGTGACATCAGATTTACTTGGTGGTGGCACCGATTAACCAATTTCCCCTACACAGCATTTACCAACATATCCCTGTCAACGAACCCATTATTCAAGCACCCCCTCCCCCCCCCCCCCCCCCCCCCCCGGTGCATTCATTACCTCATCTCTCCCCAAATCATTATCAATCCCTCCTCCCAACACCCATTAGCGCATTCATCCACCCACCCTATCAGCTCCCATAAAGCTCCCCTCACACAGCACCACCCATACTATCCTCACAGCGGCACCCATACTACTCTCTCACAGCGGCACCCATACTACTCTCTCACAGCGGCACCCATAGTACACAGCACCCATTAACATCCCCCCCCCACCTAGCACTCAGTAAACCAACAATGTTTCCATCCCAATGCCCATTCACCCTCATACAGACACGCTCACACATATACACACACCTCACTCACATATACACACACATAAATCGATTGTGCTCATCATGGAGCTATTATAGAAGTTACCAGACACCATGCTGCAACATCAGCAGCTCCATCCTCATGTAGTACAGTCTGGGGGCGGAGCTTGTTTGTGTCAGGCTCAGTCAGGACCCAAGTGAAGGAGAAAGTGGACTCTGGAGGAGAGCGGAGGGGCGGCCAGTGCACTGCCTGCATGGCTCTGCGGCTACCGATCACACTGACAGGTGAGAGTGCCGAGGCTTCAGGAGGCGGGGCCTGGGAGGATGGCTGCTGGCAGTCTGTGACAGGATAAAGTTCTATCCTGTCAACGCTGTCAGTCTCCTGCTGTGGGCCCATTTTCAATGGGGGGCCTGGAACTGCAGCTCCACCCGCCCCATTGTTAATCCAGCCCTGATATAAACACACATTTTCTGAAAGGCACCAGAGGCTGCAACACCACTAAGGAAGAGGCATCACACCATGAAGACCAAGAAGCTCTCCAAACAAGTCGGGGACAAAGTTTTTGAGAAGTACAAGTCAGGGTTGGGTTATAAAAAAAAAAAAAAAAAAATTAAAAAATCCAAATCTTTGATGATCCCCCGGAACACCATCAAATCCATAGTCTTCAAATGGAAAGAACATGGTACCCACAACAAACCTGCCAAGAGAGGGCCGGCGACCAAAACTCAGACCGGGCAAGGAGGGCATTAATCGGAAAGGCAGCACAGAGACCAAAGGTAACCCTGAAGGAGCTGCAGAGTCCCGCAGTAGAGACTGGTGTATCTGCGCATGTGACCACAATAAGCCGTACACTCCATAGAGCTGGGCTTTATGGAAGAGTGGCCAGAAAAAAGCCACTACTTAGTGTTACAAATAAGGCACATTTTGAGTTTGCCAAAAGACATGTGGACGACTCCCCAAATGTATGGAGGAAGGTGCTCTGGTCAGATGAGCCTAAAATTGAACTTTCTCTGGCTGGGTCCACAGGATAACATTGGGATATGGTTGAGTGATCTGGCCCTCCCAGGATGCATCGGGGCTTCACCATATAGTCTCGCCCACTGACTCAGTCAAATCAGTTTTTTGCTTGGTGCTGCAGGAAGCCGCATGGTCACAGGGCTGCTGTGAATAAGCAGCCTGAAGCTTTTATTATGTTGTTATTTTTATAGACTTACTATGTTTTTTGAGCGACTTTTCTTAAACGCATACTGGAAAGAGTCGCTCCAACAACTCCCCACCGGGTCGCAACAACGCTTACCTTCGCGGTCCAGTGCTGTCTCGACGGGCGTCTGTGTCGGATGTTCTAGCAGGTCCAGCAGACGTAACCAGGCTGTGGCCGGAGCATGGGGGGAAGGGAAGTCTATGGATTTCCTCTTACTAGAGGGGTCCGGACACAGCTACACTGTACTGTATTGGTGAAGACTATAAACAGTGTGTTGATGCGCCAAACATCTCGAGTGCGACCGCGCTACGCTCTAGGGATCATTGGCGCCTGGACTAGGTAGAGGCCGCGATCCTTAGGGTTTAAGTCAACAGGGGGATTCAGACGCTTTCCTGGCCGCCCCTCCTCCGAATTCATGACCAGTTTCCGCGCGTCTCCCGTCCATGAACTGAATGACCTCACTTCTGTCTCAGACGCTACCACGAGGGTACTTGGTCGAAGCTTATACGCTGCGGTTGTGTACACTAGAGATCCCGCCTAGACCGATTCGCAGGCCTTAGCGTCTGCATACACGTGGAAGTCGCTGAGCGACTGTGTCCGTTATCAGGAGCGGTAGTGTACATCGGTAGCGTCTGAATCCACTCAGTGTCTTACGAGCGCATTTGCTTGGATATGGAAGTGTGGTGAGTCTCCCTGTATCCCGCTCTACGGAGGAAGGGTATACAGTACTAAAAATTCTCTCTACCTGTTAGTATGAATTGTTAATTTTTAGTACATATTAGATATGAGATGCATGTTATGTTGAAAGAACCAATTGAAACAGAAGTACAATTTTCCTACTTACTTGTAAGTTGTTATGGGGGTTGTATTCTCATATGACAATGTCTAATGCCTTAACATGTGACTGACTGCTAGTATGTGTGCTGACTTTTCTATGTTGTCAGTCCTGTTCTGACCCTCAATTCAGGTGCACGGCTGTGGTCAGATTGATCTCACTTCTATATACTCATATATAGGTGATTTTCCGTCACAAATTGTGTAGTAATAGATGATTATCATGTCTGTGAGCGGCAAAAGTGACGAGGAGAATTTTATCAAGCACTCCTACATCCCTAACATGCTTATCTTGTAAGACAGGGTTAATTGGTATGGACCAGTTGGTCACTTATGAGGGTTTGTGTGCGAACTGTTTTGCTTTTCAGCAAAGTAAAAAGCAGGAGTTGGTTCAACCACCAACAGAAGCACCATGGAATATGTTCGCAAAGACTTTTTTAACTTCAATAGCGGACAGGTTAACTCCGGTGGCACCATCTCAAGGGTTAGGTTACACTATTAACCCATACATGCAGCTCCCTTCCTACGGCTTGGTTCCAGTAGCCTCTACAAGCAACCAAGGGACAAGTAAGACTAAGACAAATGCGCCTATGTGGCAGACTACACAAGATGATACAACAGATGATGATGCAGTATATTCAAATACTCCGTATGATGATCAGTTGCAGAGTTTTAGTTCAGAGGATGTAGCTGAACTTATTGATGCTGTGAAGGCTGTTCTCTTTGGAAGAGCCAGCCAAGACGGTGTTAAAATCTAAAGCACCTGTGTTTAAACGAACAAAATCAGTTAAAACTGAATTCCCAGCGTCAGATGAGCTGACGGAAATGATGGATGAGTCTTGGGTGACGCCCAGTAAGAAATAAAAGATTCCGAAAAGATGGAATTCTTATTATCCATTTCCAGCTGCGGATTGTTTGAAAAGAGAAGTTCCTCCAAAAGTAGATGCACATGTACTGCGACTTGTGCATAAATCTGCTTTACCACTGTCATCTACCTCGCTAAATGATGTCCCAGACAGAAGGGTAGATAGCTTCTTGAAAAATTAGTTTTCTCTAGTAGGAGCAGTGGTAAGACCTGCTATGGCTTCGGCCTGGGTAGCAAAGGCAATGGGCGAATGGATAGAGGAACTAGAGAATGACATCTCTTCTCCTAGTAGGGAGCAAGAGTATCATTTAAGCCGTTTAAGACAATCTGCCCAATACTTGGAAGAAGCAGCAATTCATATGGGTACAGTTGCTTCTAAAGCTTCAGCCTTGACAGTAGCCGCTCGCAGAGCAGTTTGGCTACGTACCTGGGAGGCAGATGCAGAATCCAAGAAAGAATTTGAAGCATTGCCTTTCATTGGTAATATATTGTTTGGGAAACCATTATCTGATATCCTAGAATCAGAGGCTGAATCAAAGAAGGTCAGATTTCCGGCTACTTATAACCCTAAGTCTAAGGGTTCAAAGTTTCGCTGGCAAAGCAAAGCGAAAGCTAAAGAGGAGTCTAAGCAACCCCAGTTCAAAACCAGGGGTAGGAAGCAGTGAGATAGCAAAAAGCCAGCTTCCAAGCCTGAACAGAAACCATCAGCCTGAAGAGACGGGCCTCCGCCTGGAGGATTCCAGGATTGGTGGCCGACTCCTCCTTCATTTTGCACACATGGCAACAGTCAACAACAGATGCCTGGGTGCAGAAGGTGGTATCTCAGGGGTATGGGTTCCCATTCAGGAGGCAGCCTCCTCAAAGATTTATTTGCACAAGCCTGTCTCGTATAGAGTCGAAGGCCAATGCCCTGCAAGAAGCAGTCCAAAAATTACTGCAGTCAGGTGTGATTGTCCCAGTACCGCCATCACAGAGGGGACAGGGGTTTTACTCCAATCTATTTCTGATCCAGAAGCCAAATGGGTCATTTCGACCAATTCTCAATCTGAAAATGTTGAACAAATACATTTGGATCCCAAGGTTACACATGGAGACGTTACGCTCCATAATGTTGGCTATGGAACCGGGAGATTACATGGTATCTCTGGATGTACGGCATGCTTACCTACATGTGCCTATAGCACTGTCTCATCAGTGTTACCTCAGGTTTGCCATCCTCCAGGAACATTTTCAATTCCAAGCTTTGCCCTTCGGGCTAGCAACAGCACCCAGGGTGTTTACCAAAATTATGGTGGTTATGGCAGCTTGTCTGCGCAAACAGGGGATAAGAATATTCCCATACCTCGACGACCTGTTAATCCTAGCACATTCGCAGGATTTACTTTTGAGCCATCTTCAACAGACAATAGTTTGTTTACAGAGACACGGGTGGCTTATAAATTGGGAAAAGTCGTCTCTGAATCCGTCACAACGGATGGTTCATTTGGGGGCCATATTGGATTCAGACCTACAGAAAGTTCTCTTACCATAGAAAAAGATAGTCAAGGTGGAGGTCATGGCTCAGGAAGCGTTGCATGCCCAGACAATGTCAGTCCATGCAGCAATGCGACTGTTGGGTCTGATGGTATCAACCTTCGACATGGTGGAATATGCGCAATTCCACTCCAGACCATTGCAGCACCTTATTCTGACCAAATGGAACGGAAATCATCAGACGATAAAAAAGCAGATGATAAAGTTTCCAGTAAACGTAAAAAGGTCTCTAACGTGGTGGTTACAGACAGACCATTTAAACAAAGGGAGACCCTTTTGGATAAAAGAATGGCAAGTCCTGACACCAGATGCGAGGCTGGGGCGCGGTACTCGGGAGCCTTTGATTTCAGGGAAAATGGACCGCAAGGGAAAGTCGCCTGCCAATAAGTCTGTTGGAAATAAGGGCCATTTACATGGCTCTAGTTCAGGCAAAGGACAGTCTGCAAGGAAGACCGGTCCAGATTCGCTCAGACAATGCGACAGCAGTAGCATACCTCAATCATCAAGGAGGAACTCACAGCAAAAGATTGATGGAGGAAGTAACGCCCATTCTAAAATGGGTAGAGCTCCATCTTCCAGAATTGTCAGCAGTGTTTGTCCCAGGTGTTCTGAACTGGGAAGCGGATTTTCTCAGTCGACACACCATTCAGGAAACCGAATGGGCATTACACCCAGAAGTGTTTCAGACACTAGTGAACAGATGGGGTCTACCAGAGATGGATCTCATGGCGTCTCGTCTAAACAACAAAGTTCCGAGGTACGGATCGAGAACAAAGGATCCCAGAGCGGTCCTTGTAGACGCACTGTCAGTAGAATGGAAATTTCATCTGGCATATCTGTTCCCTCCAATATCTCTGTTACCTAGAGTAGTGAGAAAAATAAAGCAAGCAAAGGGAGCCATAATTCTAATAGCTCCAGCTTGGCCAAGAAGGCATTGGTACACAGATCTACTGAGAATGTCTGTTGAAGCACCAATATTGCTTCCTCAACGTCCAGATCTGCTAATGCAGGGTCCTTGTTGCCACAGTCTTCTGGATCGTCTGTCTTTGACGGCGTGGCTATTGAAACCTCTATCTTAGAAGCTAGAGGATTTTCAAAACAAGTAATCCAAACTATGCTTAGGGCAGGAAAGCCTTCTTCAGCTCATGTGTATCATAGAATATGGCAAGCCTATATTCATTGGTGTACTGGAAAAAGTTTGAATCCAAGATCTTTTAAAGTATCCAGGATTTTGGATTTCCTTCAAGCAGGATTGGATAAAGGTTTGAAAGTAGCTTCCTTGAGAGTTCAAGTATCAGCGTTAACTGTATGGTTTCAGCGAAAGATTGCTGATTTACAGGATGTACATATTCAACCTCCATTTGTTCCTCGTGCAGCTCCCTGGGATTTGAATTTAGTTCTTAAATTCCTCCAGGGTCCTCCGTTTGAACCGCTTAAGAGAGCAGATGTTAAATGGTTAACGGCTAAAGTACTGTTTCTACTGGCAATGGCGTCAGCCAGAAGAGTGTCAGATTTAGGAGCGTTATCGTGTAAGTCTCCTTTCCTAAGCTTTTTTCCAGACAGAGCAGTTATCAGAACGAGATCTGGTTATCTTCCGAAGGTGATTTCAAAGTTTCACCTAAATGAAGAGATTGTAGTCCCTGCTTTTCAGGTATCGGGACTATCTGCGGGAGAAGCGTCGCTGGACGTAGTCCGAGCTTTAAGAATCTACATAGATCGTACTAGTGCCATCAGGAAAACAGATTCTCTCTTCATCCTCTACGGATTACATAGAAGAGGATGGCCTGCTAGTAAACAGACGCTGACGAGATGGCTCCGAATGGTAATATCAGAAGCTTATTCTCATGCAGATCTCCCTACTCCGGCTAATGTCTCTGCTCATTCTACACGTAAGGTAGGTCCTTCATGGGCAGCACAACAGGGTGCTTCAGCAGAACAGATTTGTAAGGCAGCCACATGGTCTTCCATAAACACATTCATTAGACATTATGCCTTGGATACTTTTGCCTCTCATGATGCAGACTTCGGGCGAAAGGTCCTCCTGTGTAATCAGGAGCGTCCCCACCACTAAAATTGGCTTTGGGAATCCCAATGTTATCCTGTGGACCCAGCCAGAGAAATAGACGTTATGGTAAGAACTTACCGTTGATTACGTGATTTCTCTTATGTCCACAGGGATCCTACCCTGACGCACCTGATTTGAGAATCTTGACAATCGCTAAACTTCTTCCCTCTTGTATGGAAGGGTGTGCATGTGTGTTCTTATCGCCTAAAT